>NW_007577854.1:564182-736299 GCF_000690725.1 Stegastes partitus | reverse complement strand
TGTGTGTGTGTGTGTGTGTGTGTGTGTGTGTGTGTGTGTGCGTGTGCGTGTGCGTCTCAGGCCTGAGGCAACCAGGCCAGCAGCTACAATTACAGTGACGGATGTGAAAGAACTGGGTCGGCTTCGCAAGAGATCTGCCCCTGGGACGACAAGACCAGCCAGAGCCCTGAATCAATACGGAACACATGCACACACACACACTGAAGCACACACACACACATACACACAAGGTTGTATGTGACGGACATTTACATAGAAACCAAAGGACGAATATGAATATCACAAAAAGGAGGGAGAACCACACAGCACAAAAAGTGCAAATGAACAAATACAGTGTGACATATCACTTGATGTATTCACTGTTTTCTTCTGCACACAGAAAACCTAATCATTCAAAATCCAGATGAGTCTCTAATGTGTATGCCTGTCTCTGACTTAAAAGCTTTAAGTCTCTCACACTCACACACAAACACATAAAAACTTGTTCTCTCAGAGCCCCGAAGCCTGTTTCAGGGGCATCAACGTTCACAACTTATCCACATGTAACTCGGTGACACTTTGGGAAGGATTTTCTGCTCACGTGTTCTTTTGTATGTGCTCTTGTGTGGTATGTTTTATGTGTGTGCTTGTGTGTTTCCCACCTCTGGCAGAAAGCTTCTTGGTGTTGATGATTTTGGCAGCGTACTCCTGTCCAGAGGAGATCTTCACGCATCTCCTGACCACAGAGAATGCGCCCCTGACAAAAACATAGACAGAAATATTCATTGATGTATTTGGAAAAGGTCAAAGCAGCAATAGAATTTAGAATGTATACCATTCAATGCACAATCAGGGGGTTGTTTTGTAACAGGCTCAGTAAAGCTGGGCTCAGTTCGAAAAGCTTGACTTGAATAAGCCTATGACAGTGAACCATTCATTCATCCATCCATCCATCCATCCATCCATCATCTATACACCGCTTAATCGTCACTAGGGTCGCGGGGGGGGGGGCTGGAGCCTATCTCAGCTGACTCAGGGCGAAGGCAGGGAATAGAGAACCAGATACTTTAAAGTGAAAAATGTCTGGGCTCCTCTTTTTAATTTGGTGATACTGGCAAAAAGTGTCAGATTATTTTAAATTGGACATTCAGCACAATTTGATTCTGACTGTGTTTCCATTTGACTGATAGAAACTTGCAACAGCGGCTAAGCCTAAGCTCAAGTTAAACCTGAGCACGAGTCTGACTGTGCGAGCCTTATTTAGACTGCATAAAAGGTTTTTCTTATTTGCTGAAATAGACCTGTCTTAACACCCCATCCGATATTACAGGAGCTAAATTCATCATCTACAGTGCAATTTCATCACAAAAAAAAACACGGAAGTTTAGATGCAGTAGCTGCGCAGCGCCACCACACCTACAGTACACAATGTCCAAATCACTACACGCCACCATTAACACCCACAAACATGCCAACCAGCCTTCTATTGTTTCAGCCATGTGCTGTTCTGGTGTTTCAGGCACATGTATGAATATCAAAAAACTAGGTCAGCTATATTTGATGGGAGGAGAGGAACAGAGTGCTGCATCTCTAAATGCAGCCATGGAGTGGTCCACCTGCCTCAGCTCTGCTCAGCTCTGCAGCCACGCAGGCGGCTTTGCTATTCAACCTCCTTCTCTCTACGTGCCTCGGCTTTTCTTTCAAATAAAATCAGTCCTCCACCCCAGAAAAGCTTCTTTTTTTCAGGACAACAGCAGCAACTTCAGGAACAGTTAGAAGCGTAAATGAGTAAAACAAAGCTGAGCATGTTCTTTACCTCAAATGAACCCTGGTATTTCACTCCATGTACCTCTAATGTATGACAGTTGTGGTTGCTGTACATTGTGTTATTTCATAAAATCAGTATAACAACAGGAGAAATAGCTGATGCTTTTAGAGGCTTGCTGCTGAGCATATAGAGATGTGTACCATGAACATGTTATCTAACATCCTCTGGAGTGAGCAGCTTGCCACTAAAGCTTACCTCTAATTTATAGGGGATTTGTTAAAGGAAATGATCATAGCATAACATGTTACATAAGAATTTTAGTTGACTGTCGAGTTGGGCAGCATGGCACGGTGAAGCGCATATGGTAAGTGTGTCAGTACAATCCTACAGCACAGAACATACGCAGTAAAAATGCCTTTGCTCTTGAATTAAAAGTAAATTGAGGACAAAAGCTGAAACATGGTTCCAGGTTAGCGACTAAGCCCTCAGTTTATTCATGTTCTTTAGCACATTTGGTTCCAAAATTAAATGGAATAACTGTAGATGATCAGCCAGGACCATCTGATTGTGTAATTCATAAAAATTATTCACAAAAAAGAATACATCTGTGTTTAGAGATGCAGAGAATGTGTTTCTCAGTAACCAAGGTCACATAAGCACACAAACTGGTATAAGACATACATCATGATCTTCCAGAGAGCAGTTTTAACATTCTGATATAGTTCCAATACTTAATTTTCCTTTCCTTATACTGATTTTTACATGTATAAGTAGTCACATAAATCAGAGGTCACTTTTTTGCAAACCATGCTGTCAAGTTTAATTAGAATGACTTTCTCCTTTAACTGAATATCACTGGAAATCCCAATCATTTCTGTACAATATTAGATCTATAAATGTATTCTTTTGTCAGTTTCAGTAATATTATAGGGTAACACAGTGCAATTTTTTAAAAATCAACCTCTGCACATACTGCACAACCATTCAACATCAGGTAGACTTAATCATTTCAGTGGTGGGTTATAAAACAGATTTCAAGGGTCTGTTGATTTTTATAGCGAAACCAACAGCTACCTAGACTGGTAGGTAATGCACCTCCAAAAACCTTCAAAAATGTAAATTATATTGATATGGGAGAAAAGTGAAAGGAGTGCTGCTGGTGCTGGTAAAACCATGGTGGTCATGGAAGGGAATAACGATATTAAGGGGCAGAAGAATCAGAAAAAAAGAAATTACCAAAAAAATTCACATCCAGGCACTCGAAACATCTTTTTTAATGTTTCTATACCATTCACATAAGGGCCTATACTTTCCAAGCACCTTCTGAGTGCCCGAACTTGGATTTCTTATTCTATTTAATGGTTACATTTCTTCCACATGCATTCATACACTGATGTGTTTATGGCGATACAGTCCTCTCCAATAGCTTAATCTGAATTTAACAGTTTGTTTTTTTCAATATTCCCTTCACTAACTTTTCCAACATTATGCTGCACATAATAATCAGATTTTTTTCCACATTATTTTTATTATTATTTTGGGAAAAAATAGCGGTATGTCTATTTACCCACTACCAGCTAGTCTACTGTATGTCCATGTGGGGGAAATGGTGCTGTGCTCAAGGGATCAGGTGAGTTAAAAGGTACTATAAAAGCAATATGGATGCATTATTAATGAGAGATGGTGTAAGATGAACGCTGCATAGGATCATAAAGTCAAGGGGGCTTAGGCTTTAGATAAAACACAGGCCTCCATCAGGTGGGCGAAAGGAGATGAATTCCTCCAGTTTAGAACTGGAGGACAGAGTAACTGGGAGTGTATTCTTATATCTCTTTCTGCTTTGGCTGAAAGTCAACACAGGCTGCAGACATCTGGGACTGTGTACACTGTGACCACGGGGTGCTGGGCAGACTGCAGGTCAGGAAAATGCCTTCATGCACACACACACACACACACACACACACACACATATAAACATACATAGATTTGCATAACCAAGAGAACAGATATGCAAAAGCGTGCACAAACATGCAGGTGCACGGATCTTTTTCCCCTCTCAGGGACTGAGGAAGTCCCTGTCCGGGTCTCATAATTGACCGCAGCTCGGTGCTCCAATGGAGGGAGTGTGTCATCTTCAACTACATGGTCTGCTGTCGCATTACCGAGTGTGTATTTCTGTCACGCGGGAGGAGGATTTGGGGGGGGGGGAATTAGGAGGGAGAGAGGGGGGGGGGGGGGGGGTGGGTTACCGAATCTCACCCCTTTTCACCCCCCCACCCCCGATGCATTTTTACCCCAGCGGAGCTTTTCAACCACAGTGCGCTTTGGCGCGTCTGAGGTCGAAATCAGGCGGACGCACAGGATGGATGGAGGCAAATGACGACACGTTGGGTACGACATCTTCTTTTACAAGCAGGGCTACAATTGTGGGATTAAAAAAAAATGACGAAAACAAATAGGATGCCACTGCACGAGCCTGCGTGATATACATGATATTATTTACCCATCACAGGTTTCATGGCTACAGAACCAGCAGAGCGCACACTTACACACAGAATAATACTCAAGAGCCAGAAATCCGCGTCCGTAAACCAAGGCGGCCTATTACATAACAAGCTGACATTTCATAGAGGGATGATGCCAGATGATTTTTTTTTTAAAGCTAAACAAAACAAACAAACAACAAAAAAAAACATGCTTCCTTACTTCCCCAGCTCCTCGAACAGCTGATATTCGTCGGTAAATCTCGTGCAGATCGTTAACGCCATCCTGAAGGAGTCGCCAAGGGGGGGCTGTGCGGAGATAAGGTGCACTCACAAACTGTATCCACCACACACGGTCGTCAACACCGCCCGGTTTTGTCCTGAACCTGCAAACCAAACGGAGGGACTCATGCACAGCTACAGCGCTTCGGCGGGGAGCTCCGGTGGAATGATTTCTGCGGCAAAAGAAAAAGACACACACGCGCGCGCACACACACGCTATACTGGCTGAGCGGGTTTGCTTCGATCTGGACTGGAAGAGCTTCGTGGGTTTTGTCGTCAGCTGTTGCTCGATGTTTCTTCACATCCTGCGGCTTGTCACAGCTCGTGGACGCAGCATTTTGTGTGCGTTTCGGTGTCTCCGGTGCGTGTCCGTCCGGCGCTCTGAAATGTTGTCTTTCTGCGCGCATCAGACTACCGCACCTACCCCCGGCTGTGCCCTGAATCCCGCCCCTTTGCCTGCATCCTCACACAAGCCAATAGCAAAGAATAACAATAATTATATTACATGTGTTGTGGTTAACGTTAACAATGGCACCACTACAGGTGCGCGTTAAGTCAGCTTTAATGCAGCTACCATCCTGGAAGGAAAAAGAACCAATTTGTTGATTTAGAATGAAATGTGACACACAGTCGCACTAGACTCTGAAACCGTGGGCCGGAAAGTGCAAGTTCATAGTTTGGTGAATGTCTGAAAAACCATGGCAACATGAAGCTGATGCTTGGTTATCATACACAAGGTTTAGTACATCAATAAAAAACACAAATTCTAATTTTACTGAAATGTTACCTACGCCGATTATTCTAGTAGCTGCTTGTTTCCCAGCTTATCTCTTTACTGATCATTTTAGACTGGTGGTTTCCCAGCTAGAATTTATTTGTTCTTTTCAGAAAGTTCTGCGAAGTTTCAGTAATGTTTTTTTTTTTTATGCAAAGTTCTCTGTTAGATCCCAGAATATTCTCCTTAATAGTGGGATAATGAAACACTTTCTGAAAAAGCTTGTTCGACCATTAGGCCCAACCATTCTTTAAACGCTTTCTGAATGTTGCATTGAGAATGTTCTTTGTTTGTCATCCTATAACATTGTGGAACTTTTTGTGGATGTTTTTTTTAGCAGAACATTGTGTTCTCAGAATATTGCAGGGATAATGTTCTACCTTTGTTATTATGCTCTGCAGTTGTCCTCAAATGTCTTCATACCTTTTTATTAAAGAAAAGGCACAATAGTCACTCAAATAACTGGAAACTGAAAAAAGTAATAAGAAATAAACAAAAAAAATTTCTGAATTATAATTTAGTGAAATAAGGCATTGCTTTTGAATTGTGGTTGAAAAGAATGATGAAAAAAATAACTGTCCCAGACAAATTAGAGCATGTTGCTGATGAGCAGTGGGCCGAAGTCAAAATACCTGTCAACAGGTGCAGAAGTCTGATTGAGAGTTACAGAAAACACTTGATTGCAGTGATTGGCTCAAAGGGTTGTTCAGCAAAATATTAGTTTATAGGTCCCATCGTGCTTTTTTTCACGTTTGTTGTATTTAAAATAAAATGTAAAAAAAAAAAAAAACAACAAAAAAAACAGTTATCATCTAAGGCCTCAGTAACATCTTGAAAACATTTTTTGAATGTTGGTTTGAAAACCTTCTTCCTTTGTTCACGTGTAACATAGTCTGTGGCCCTGACAACAACCTCCAAACATCCTCTGATTGTTGCAGGTAAAGCATGGCATCTTAGTTTCATTTTAACTTTCTAGGAACATTATTTGAAAAGTTTATTGTCCTTAAAGCGTTCTTTGCAAATGAGATTAAAACTTTAAAACATTATTCAAATTTGTTGGTGATGTTTGCCAGTGTTGTGGGAATGTTCCCTGCTAACTGGGTTAAAGTTCGAACAGGTGTACACAGCAGAAAACGTCTCTTATTAGTGCTCCGAATTTACAGAGCTGCAACTCTAAATTGTTGGGGCTCAGGTCAGGTCTTATTTTTGGTATAATAAATCTCTCAATGCAAAATACAATAATGAAAAAACAAAACCAAACAAAAAAACCCCAATAAAATTCATTTTCTTGCTGTTGTAGCATCATGGTGACAACAAGAGAATGCCCTGGGATGGGATCACACCAGTCAATGTGCCAATTCAGCTAATACGCTAACATTTTGACTCAGAAGTACAATGTAAAAAGAAAAATCTGTATAAATATACTGGAGAAAATCCATCAGAAAGGGTGCCAGAAAAAAATTTGTAAAAAAAATAAAAATAAAAAAATGTTGAAATAGTGTAACGTTCAAAATTTTTTTTTTTTAAAGTATAAAAATAAAGTAAGTATAAAATTGTTAAATGCCTTTTAAAAAATACATTTTTAGAATTAGAGTGAAACTGTGGGATTTTACAGTTACAGAGTTATTATTTACAAAAATACAGATTTTTAATGTGAACATTATTTACAGTTTTGCCCTATTTTTTGGTTGTTTTACACTTTGTTCTGTGACTTAACTAGTTATCACCTGTAATTTAACAAACTGGGGAAAGTGTGTTAAATAACAGTAAATTGTAAAAGAAAAAAAAAAACCTCACTTTTGGTTTACTACATATTACATGACTACTCAGCAGCTACTCGTGAGTCACACCACACCTGTCTTTGAAATCAGCCCACAACTGTGTGATCTGGTGAGTGCATCTTGCACGGGTGTGACACTATGTGTTGATAAAAAAACAATAAAACCCCCTGCCTCATATTGTATAAGACCCACTGGTGCTTCCAGAACAGCTCTGACCCATCAGGACATGGGACTTCTTCAGATGTCCTGTGGCATCTGAAAGCAGTATGTTGGCAGTGGATTATCTGGGTCCTGGGGATCGTGGGGTGGGGCCTTTGTGGACTGGGATTGTTCTGCTGAGATCTCAGAAGTCTGGCCAAGTCAACACTTTGGACGCTTTGTTGTGTTACTTTAGCTGTTCCTGAGAAGTTTTAGTGTTGTGGGGAAGTACATTTTCCTGCTGGGGCAGACTGCTGCTGTGCTGTTGAAATGGAGGGGTGTGTGCTTGATGTTTGAGTGGGTGACACATATCAAAGTTACATTCATATGAATGCAGCAATCAAGGTCTTCCAGCAGAATATTGCATTGATAATTAGTGTTATTCACCAGTCAGCTGAGGTTAAGTGGCTGTTCAGTGCATTAATGTCTGCCACAGCATTAATACACAGTATCAAAAACTGATTTTGTGGTGGTTCTGTCTACACTAAGTGTCTACTCATTTTGCCGTGATGACACACACATACACACAGACACATGAGGTAAAAATAATGTGACTGAATTGACTAAAGGGCTGCAAGGTGGATCGGTGGTTAGCATCATTGCCTCGCAGCAAGAAGGTTGCTGGTTCATGTTGAGGTTAATTGGTGATTCTAAATTGTCCATAGGTGTGAATGTGAGTGTGCTTGGTTGTCTGTCTCCAAGCATAGCCCTGTGATAGACTGATGACCTGTCCAGGGGGTCCCCTGCCTTCGCCCTAAGTCAGCTGGGATAGGCTCCAATTGACTGAATGCATTTTTTTTAGGCTTGGGATTCAACCCTGAGTACAGAGTAGCCATTGCTACATCAATAATAGATTAGATTAGATGAGATTAAATTCGATGGGTTAGAGTACACCCATATTTGAACTTTGATTTCATTTTGATCTCACCTGTAAAGTTCCATGATGGCATCTTGCAGGGTTGTGACAACACCTGTGCACAGACAGAAAGACAGGCACATTAAGTACCTGTCAAAGTATTCAAAACACCTTGTGGTAGTTCCTGCAATAGTAGGTGTTTCCACTAGACATACAAACTCAAAACGTGAGCACAATATGAGTCACATTATCACAGCTGATAATATTCATCAGCAGGGGTGTGAAAGGTAATGCAAATTAAGTAGTAAGCGTACGTGATTCATGATGCAGACAGACCAAATCTCTACTGTCACACTATAAAGCATCCTACAGGAAATTAGTGGAATCAACAGATCTGTTCTGGTTTATCTATACTAAACATCAACTTAACATTTAAAGATACATTTTCTATTTTTTATTTTTAAATCATTTAAGAACTTAGAAGCATGAAAACTGAAAATATGAGTTAAATGAATGTGCTGCTGAGTTCACTAAAGTCATAAGATTGAGATTTTTTTTTAAAAGAAAAAGAAAAAGAAAAAACATATCAGCACATTAGCAGACTTCCCTGCATGCATTGGGCCTTAAGTTTAAACACTCCAGAAACTCTTCTCTTTTGTACCCTAAAGAAAAAAATCCACCATAAAATGAGATCTTGCTGTGCGTCCTCAATACCTTACATGTCATGTCAAGACAAGTCATGGCTGCCTCTTTTAATAACATATGAAAAAATAACCCTGATGAAGGTTAATGTCAGATTCCTTACTCCTCTAACTCCTATAATTTAAAAATAAGTCCCTCAGGGCAGATATACCTGTCATCTTCAACAGGAGTAACTGCAGCTGTGTTGTCCTCATGTAAAATGAAGAACTGAGAAAAAGTAAGAGAAAACAAATGTGACAGGAACAGTCATCAGTGTGTCTAAACATTTCTAACGTAATAAATCTTAAATAAATGTTGGGTTTTATTAAGTTTTGTTTTTTTCCCCAGTTCAGTTACCCAAGCTCTTTTTCCATTTTCCAAGCTCACACAACAACTTCAAACTAATTAGTTACAATATGTTTATTTAACTCATTTTTTGTTTGTTTGTTTTTTAATGGCAACAGAGGGACTCAAGTTTTTTAAGTTGACCCAGTGTAAAACAATACAGCGTAGGTTTATTTATCCATGTTGAAATAAACTGAGAGTTAGGCCCTGCAGTGAGGACAGTAGCATCATGTGGTGCCGCTCTGTAAAGTTGACTGCAGCGACTGAGTAAGTAAGTGACAAGAGAAATTGGAACACAGATGATCCAGGACACAACCCAAGAAGTTGTGCAATAAAAGCTACTCCAGATGGGGAAATTGTCTTGCAGTCAGAGGCACAGAATCAAAAATGTAAAAAACTAAACAAAAAAAGGCCACAAGTAGAAAAACAAATGTTCAAAAGTATAAATATACAAAACAATACAAAATGTTTAAACAGGAAACCAAGGAGTTCAACTGCATTTGAATGCATGCTCTAAAACTCTGACCCGAGTGAAGAGGAAGGTTTGTGCAGTTGAACACTTTGGATATTGCATTAGGTATTTTTGTGCTATCATTTTGTTTCTCTGGACTGGACAGGGTTGTTTTGATTTGTTTTTCACTTACTGTGCATGTAACTTACTAAATATGATTCTCATTGTGTGTAAAATTAAAGATTATGCATAATGTGATATACATCTTCCAACAAAGAGGTCAATTAAAGGTTTACTAACTTTTTTTTTTTTCTTAAGTACACCCACTCTATTTTTTTCTTTAAAAAATGCATTGTCTATAAACATGCATAAAGTGTTCATTTGTTTGTCTACTGAAAATGTCTCCGTCTTTTTACCCTCAGTTCATGTGCACCAGAGGTGTCAGGTTTCCACGTAGCATTCGTGCCACAAACTCATGCTGGTACTTGCTCTAGGACACATCCCCCCTTCACAAAACAAATCTTCAAACAGCAGTCAAACTCTGCTCAAACATTGCGTAGTGAGAGTTAACGGAGCGTTAACAGAAACATTGTATTGGCAGATTACTTTTTACTTTCACAGCTACTTTACACATCTTCTTCTCACTACATTTATTTGAAAGCTTTAGTTTAGACATTTTATGTTAAAAAGAAAACATATGATAAGCTCATAACATGCAATGCATAGTTAAAGATACAGTTTTCTCCTATTTTCTCATAACTATTTCGTGTCATTGAGCAAAAATTCCTCAGCAACATTTGGCAGCTTGTTGTAATTCAAGTGGTCGAAGAGGAAACCAGACTTCTGCATTTCTCTTGGGTGACAGTGTTTATATTGGCTGTTCTACAAAGGAGTACAACAATACATACACACTGATGCATCAGTAGTGGCTCTCTAAAGTTAGTCAATTTTAGTAATAATTCCAACATTTTAATAATCATATATAGGACTATAAATCAGTCATGGGGTAATTTTTATGCAGAATGAGGACGTTTAATTTGAAGTACACTTAATTTTGGTACTTTATTCAAGAAAATACTATTATTATTCCACCACTCGTAAGATATACCAGTTAAAAGGTGTTAACATTTTTGATTGATATTGGAAATCCCATGACTACAACCTTGTAAGGGACATACAGCATGTAGAGCTCCTGAATAATATACAGGAAAGACAAAACAAAGCAATTTCATTTTCAGTTTAAAGATAATATTTTAATCAGTTAACAGGATATCACCAAAACACAACTATGTATACTAAGATACACACAATGTTCATAAATACATAAATAAATATTTTAAATAAGACAAGAGTGGTACGGTTTGTAAAAGTCCACAAGCAGCAAAGAGTTGCTTGGCTGCAACATACATATGTGACATAGAAATAAGAAAGGACGTAAATAAATAGCATGTTTGATACAAACAACTTGATCAGATAAATAAATGCTGTTGTCATTTTCAGGAGTTGATCAGGACAGTGTTTCTTTGCTATTAAAACAAAATGAATGTAAAAACTTGATCATTTGGTCAAAAAACACTGTTTGGTACTTTTCATTTGATGATAAACAGCTTGCTCATGAAGTACCGTCTCTCACATCTCTTTAGCGTCTTGAGCTGCTGAGAAAAGAAAAACAAAAAATTATTTTGTGTGTCAAAAGTGGACTTGAACATTGTATGATTATCCATGATTAGATCCATCACTAGAATCACAGACTGTTCAATACACTAATGTTTCTAAGTGTATTTGTGAGTGACTCTTACCTGGACATGATCCTCTGGATCACTTTCTTCACCCAGGGAGCCTCGGGGTCGAGACAAACCTCTTTGCCTGTCTTTTTCAGAGTGGCACTGCAGAACAAAGCAATAAAAAGAGATGTAAGTTTTGACGAAGGCTTGATGCCAGAGACAAGAAGCGACAATGACATCATCTCAAAATGCCAACATCATCACTCTTGAGATGGGATGAGGGCTTTGGCTCTTACATGATCTCAGTCTCCTCACAGTGGGAGTTGGCAGGAATCAGCTCCACCTTCTCAATGTGGCGGCCGATGGGTTTGCTCTCTGTCTGGATGCAGCGACAGTGCAGCTCCACTCCCAGACTTTTCAGACCCCTCAGACTGATCCCTGTGAAGAGGCAGGAGTTGCATATGGTCACAAAGTGCAAGAGTATGAGCTGATAACTCTTAATGCATTGAGGAAAAGGGGACAGCAGAAATTGAACAAGTAATTGCTGTTGCATTCAATTATTAAATAACAAAAAAAGCTTACCTTCACTGACGGCCAGGAAGGCCAAGAACACAACAATGGAGGTGACGATGACTCTGCTGCTTGCCATTTAGATTTTAAAAATTCTGCAACAACTAATGATGAAAGAATGTTCTTCAGATGTTGTCAGATGAAGCTTGAATACTATTCAAAGTAGAGAAGGTATATTTTATTCTGCAGTATTTTTATTTCCTTCAGTTCCCTTTCTCCACTACTTTTCCTCTTCTGAGTTCAGCTGCTTTCTCGCTCTCTGCTGTTCGTTGTTTGAATCTAGCGCTGAAGAGGCCGTCCTTTTAAAGCCGTCTCCCGGAAATGAGTCAATTCCTGGCTCAGGCTGGTTGCGCAAGCTGGGACTATCTGCAGCTGAGCGGGAATTTACAGTGACAGGTTTCTGCTACTTCCTTTTTTTTTTCCTTGTCTCTGATTTATCAAGGCTGTTCATGGTTCAGCATTTGTCACTCATACGGGGTTATCATTTGGAAAATCACTGTGACTAAAGCTCTGTAATAAATTGACAGATGTGGCAGGAATGCTTGAGAGAAAGTGTTTTGTAATTTTTTATATATCTGTACTCCTGTTGAAAGAGTAGGCACCGTGGCTCATGCCAGGCTCACGGATGCAAAATTGATCAAGCGACAACTGATTCACTGGTGACATGTAATAAAACGAACAGTTCAATGCAATATCAGAATGAGTGACTGATGAATGTTACCCTCCGGTTTTGTCATCTAAAATTTCACCTTCAGGACGTCTATTGTGAAAAGAGGCATTTGTGAACTTGCTGTTGGCAGATCTCTCACATACTCAGACATCTACTCATTAAGACAGTGTCCAAACTCCGAATGCACTGCCAGATTTATTGCTTATTTAATAAAGGCAAATCAGGGTCATACACCTGTAGCTGTCAGGAACAAAAGCTACACAAGTGCTGGATATTAAGACTGTGTATATGCAGTTCAACACCTGAAACACACACACACACACACACACACATATCTAGATAGATAGATAGATAGATAGATAGATAGATAGATAGATAGATAGATAGATAGATAGATAGATAGATAGATCCTCTTCTTCTTCTTGTACACATCAATCAAGGATTTTACTGATGTGGCTGTTAATGAATAATACTTGCATACAACACTTTTTAATAGTATTTGTATTTCCGTGCATCATGTCTGCACATTCCATTGTATGTAACATTTATACACTGTGTAGCTTTTATTTTCCCTCACTGTACTTTTTTTTTTTTTAAATAGCTTTTTGCCTTCGTTTTACAGCAGTAGCGATAAACAGGAAAGGGAAGAGAAGAACAGAGAGAGACCCGCAGCAAAGGGTTGTGAGCGGGAGTCGAACCCAGGACCCTCGAACTATGTCCCCTGTTCATGGGTCGCCCCCTAAACTAGGTGAGTGCCTCTGTACTTTTTTTTTTACATTGTTCTAAGTTTTCTATTCTATTTGCAGACTCTTATAGTCTTGTAGTTATATAGCTGTGTATGTGATGAATATATAAATCTTGAATCTTGAACTTTTGACATTTATGCACCCTATAATATGAGCATGTCATTTCCAGGCAATTATGACAGTCATTATGAAGTGCATACATTGGTAGTTCATGCGTTTGACATTCCTGAAGCAACGTCAGGCCACATGCCAAAAAACTTTCATGGGACAAATACCTGATGTAATCTCAACAAGCTCTGACAGATCTTTTGGCATTTACCACGTCACTACAGACACTACAGCTCACAAAGCAGAATGAAGTCTTGAGAAACTTTTAAACGGGCCAAATGTTGTGGTTTTGACACATATTTTTCAGTTGTTGCCTCACATAAATCATGTTAAACTGACTGAACCCTTTTGGACAGATGCCAAAATTCTGTCTGTTAGCAATACAACCATATTTGATATACTTGTAGTTGCTTCATGGTTGAACAACAACTAAAATAAATCTCAGGTGGACCGGAAGCTTTGACCAGGTCATGTCTAAAATCATGCTCGTACTTGTATGGTCAACTCTGTGTAAAGCATGTGATGAACTTCAATGGAAATTTTCTAATTTAACATTTTGCTGCTGCTGTTAAAGCCAATACATGTTGTGAGATAGACAAAAATAGGATGACACGCGGCATGTGACAATCATACTTTTGGAACCAAATGACCACTTCATTCATTGGTCTTCCCCCAAAATTCTATTTGTTGCTGTGGGCAGATTTTTCACAACAGATCAATCAAAGTGAAAAAGGAAACTGTTGTGCATTTATGTCGTTTATTGTTTTTAACAGAGCCAATTTCAAATTGTGAACTTTTTAATTATTGTAAATGATATGCAAGATTTGATTTTGTAAGTATAGGATCAACTTCACACAGACAATAGAGGAAAAAGGCTCTGTAGCCACAGGAGATCCCATAAGAAGTATGATCATTTTTTCTGTGACAGCATGATACATAGATGTTTGGTTATTACAAAACTTTCCACTGAACTTTCATTAGTGCAGAGAAGAAAAGCACTTAAATCAGATAAATATGTGGGCCAAACTGGGCTTCAAGGTGGCTAGCACTGTTGCCTCGCAGCAAGAAGGTCGCCAGTTCGCATCCTGGTGTGGATGCCTGGGTTCTTTCTGCGTGGAGTTTGCATGTTCTCTCCATGCAGCGTGGGTTCTCTCTGGTCTCTGGCTTCCTCCCACACAGTCCAAAAACATGTTGAGGTTAACTGTGATTCTAAATTGTCCGTCGGTGTGAATGTGAGTGTGCTTGGTTGTCTGTCTCTAAGTGTGGCCCTGCCATAGACTGGTGACCTGTCCAGGTGTCCCCTGCCTTCACCCTAAGTCAGCTGGGATAGGCTCCAGTCCCCTCACGACCCTAGTGAGGATTAAGCGGTGTACAGATAATGGATGGATGGATGTACGCCAAACTCAGATAAAACTTGGCTGACCTGGTGGCATTGTAATGACTTATCATTTAATGGCATCATAATATAAATCTAAGTAAATAGAGTAAAGAGAAAGAATAATTGTCATGACATTTTGTCCAGATTTTCAAGGTCTTGGGAGGATGAATTCAAACAAATTTTCAGGAGGTCCATTTATTTTTTTTGCAAGCATGTGAAATATCTCAAAATCTGCTAGATCGATTGCACAAAATTTTGTACAGAGTTGAGCTGTTCCCAAGGGATTACGCCTAATAACTTTGATGATGCCATAATCTTTCACCTTGCCCCAACAGGTTCACTTGATTTTGTTTATTGAGATGTCCCGACAATGATTGCATGAATTCACATGAAATATGGCACGTACATTAAAGTCCAACACAGAATAAAAGTCAGTTTGTGTAATACTTTATTATTATTGCTATGGCCAGATACCTGTAAAACAGATTACATTCCTGCCATACAAGCATGCATAAAACAATTAGCTGCACCACACCAGCAGGAATGGAACTAGAAGAATACTAATCATGAGCAAAAATTTAAAAAATGAAAAGATTTTCACCTGACAAAAAATAGCTTGCGATGCATACTGTCTTCTTCAGCACTAATGTAACTTTGAATAACATAGGACAGTGCAGAAAAGTTTGTAGTGGAATAATAGTATTCCATTACATAGCATATGTATGCAACACTGTACATTTAGACGGAGGTTTCGTCTGAGACAGCAAACTGCCTGATAACATTCACTGTGCGCTCTTGCACACAAAGCACCACACACTGATACCAATTACAAACGGCCGAGATAATGAGCATGAAAACAGAAGCTGGGAAAACCAGGAATGAATCATGAGCGTGTCATTATCCAGTCGTTCTCCTGGTTTGTGTTTTTTAGTCTTTGTGTAAAGCTGATAGGTATGCTTGAGCATTAGCGTGTCACTTTAGCATAAGCATGTAGGATTTCCTTTGTGTACAGTAGGAAACAATAGTTTCAGTGTCGAATGACACGATGATGAATGATACACAATACAAGGAAGTAAGAACCTTCCAAATGAGACTCTAATGCAGTCGGCCTCTGGGAGATTTGGATAATGTCTGGGAATTTTCAGATTTACAAATAGGTGGTTGAAGACTGAAACCCACAAAACTTTGAGCTGGAGTGCTGTCGGAGGATGGGTGGTCCTGCAGTTTATATACTACTGATTTGTAGTAGCATTCCTCTGATAAGCGTCATGCCAGGACAAGCTCGCTTGTTTGTCGTAACTCACTGCTGTACTTGAAAGACTGCAAAAAAAAAAAAAAGCACCAAAAAATGATAATAAATAAAATTCCTATTATCTCCTGCACTGCCTGTAGGCATCAAGGTTCTATCAGACTTGATCTTGTTTTATGGCACTTATCCAGGTTGTTTTCTAGTGACTAGATGCTTGCTTGTGTTGTATCTATTCTCACAGGTATGCCACTTTGGACGAAAGCGTCTGCGAAATGAAATTGTAGAATTATATATGACAACTGTAGATTATATTCAGAAACCTCCAAATTCGTATTTGCCTGCTCTGCAATAGTTTTTCTTCAGCTTTATTTATTTATTTATTTATTTATTGTACACAAAATGCATTTACAGTGACATTATCCCCATGTCTACATGTGTCTACATACAGAACATATTGGTTTCTGCACATTGCTGTTTCTTTTTTTTGGAGTTGTTTGGTGACGTTGCAAGGCCTTTCGACTTTATAATCAAAACAAAGATGTTGAAATGTAACAGAACTGAGAAGACAGAATACATGGTTGTAGTTGGTTGGCACAGAAATCCAGGCTCAAGATAACTCTCTGCTGACTGAGTTCAGCTGCAACAACACCGAATGATTTTCACTGGAAACTGATTTTCCCATAAGAATTAAATCCCCTAAATGACGAGTGTTCAGTTGTGTTCCTGCTAATACACCTCTGCTGCACCTATGGCAGGATATCAAAAAGAGACGAGAAAACAAAATCACTGCTGACACTGAACAAAAATGAAGAATACACAACACCTAGTTTTGCATACATATTTTATAGTCAACAAGTTCTCAGAAAACTATTATTAAATTAGTCATTACTATCAGAAGTACCATTACAAGAATTTTTAAAAAAAAAACTCAGTTCCTTGGAATAAGTAGGAGGGAGCACTTCATGAAGAAAAAAAAGCCTTAAAAGAGCAGACTTGCATCACAGTTTGCAGCAGCTGCACAGGGAAGGGCTGAGCTTCGCATAAAGGTTTGCAGGCTACTGACAACTTTAATAGTATCCCTGGGATCTCTGAATTCAGATTAAAAGCAAATATGTCTACCATTGCAACTGTGGCACTCTTGGTTTTCCTGATCATCCATGAAGGTGAGTGTAATCTGTCAAATAACAAAATGAATAAAGATAAGTGTTGAAAGATTCTTAGAAATTCATTTTTAACACCTGTTGATAGCATCAGAGCTGGGATTCTTGTCATGTGGCTTGTTTCCGTCCAGATGCTCAAATCCTTCTATTATCTCTACAAACCTCAGGTATCAGTGTTGGGGATCAGGGAGGACCTCTGCGATGTCACTGTATCAAGAAGGAAAAAAGGAAGATTGGCCGTTTCATAGGAGAGGTGGAAGTGAGACCTGGAAGCTCACACTGCCCTGAAATAGAGATCATGTAAGTCCAAGGGTCAAACTTGCTCTGTTCATTTGTACTCATAAAAAACTTGAAGCATGCCCAAGGTGATTGTGTTTTAATGGGTCTGAAGCAATACTATAAAGTCTTACACTGTGTCTGATGTCTTGGGTCTGATCCTGTAGTGCCACTCTTAAAAAGGATGGAAAAAGGATTTGTCTGGACCCTAATGCTCCATGGGTCAAAGAAGTGCTTGCAAATAGACCAGCTGTGTAAGTTTATTTATCATATTCTATCAATTTACTGTGTTTTTTGGGAAAGTGTTACTAGATTAACTTGAGAATAAAGTCTTATATGAATGAGAAGAATTTATATTTGAAATTGCTGACTGATGCGGTTGACAGCAATATGACTGCACAGTTTGAGCAAGATTTCTACATAAGGGTATTTTGTTAGATTCACGTCAACTGAAAGGCAATTCTGGCTACTTTATGGCAGCAACTGAAGTTATTTATTGCCTTTATAGTCTTAGTCACAGATCAGAGAAAGATGAGGATGTTTGCAGAAGAAAACTGAAGTCATTACTTCTCCTTAACATTCAGGAAGCTGGTTAGTCACTAACTTTCTACAGGAGAGTTCATAGATTACAGTTTAAAACATTTCCTTTCAAGTCATGATGTTACATTTCAAAGTTGTCACATTATTTTAATTCTATCCAGAAAGTCATACTTTGAAATCATTTTATAGTGATCACACAGTGGGTAAACATCATGTCACCAATTTTCTATTCAGTGTGTGTAAGTGAAGTGCAATAGCCAATGAAATGAATAAATATTAATAATAAATTAATACATTCATTTCCTTCTCTGTAGGCAGACAACTTGAAGAACAAACCTTCCCAGATTTGGCTGGGGGAACAGATTTTTAGCACCACTGATGATGAAATGGAAGTATGGGTTACACTGACGGAGCACAAAGCTGGATTCATTAGATGATTGATATTTCAGAGATGGTGTTTAGATAATCTGTACTCAAATTTTCTGTTTCCTGAGCAAGACAGGAAGGCATGGTGACACATTATATTCTTACCAATATGTTAAACATCATATGTCTTATTACTTTATAGGATGTTTTTCCCTATCAGAAAGGACAATGAATGCATTTCAAATGTGAAGCAGGGTGGATGTACAAAATTCTAAAACACTGTCGTGTAACTGTGCATATCCTGTTTTGTTCCTCTTTGGGTAATACACTTTGAAACAATGACATGAACTGAACATAAATACAGGCTACAGGACAAAATGAAATTTAATACAGAGTGTAAAAACTGTTCAGCGGTTTCCAGTCTTGTGTTTACTTTGCCTATCAGCCTTGCTCCTGTTTTTTCAGTGTTAGAGATTAGAGATATTTCAAGAAGTTGACCTCATGTCCATGTTTATAACAAACATACATATACATTTTCACATAAAATATTAACACAATGATTGTGAATAAATTGTGATTTTACTAACAAACCACAAATGTGCCTATATCCACTTTTTTGAGATTATTTTTTTGTCTTTCCATTTTTTTCCACAAAGCAGAAGTGAGGAAGGATGACATAGCAACAAGTCATGAAAAAGGTTTAGCCCTGATTTCAACATAAGACTTAGATCATTCTTTGTGGGTTTGTGGAACACCGAGCAATAAAAATAACACTTTCTAGAAATCTAAAAACACATCAACCTTCACAAATGGTATTTTAAACTGCTGGTGGGTGTCACATTTTCTCTATGCATATCCAAAAATACAATGAGACTCTAGTGTATGCATTTAATGACATCAGCCATAATGATGAAAATCTGGACTGAAACAGCAGCCATGAAATCTCAGTATTTTTCATTTGATACTGTCTCTAAAATTAAACCTGACATTTTCAGATGGGACACCTCATTATTCTCCCCCAGAGGTCAGACAAGATCTCCATATTTTGACTTTGAAAAGGGCGCACAGAATAATTCACTAAATTCTGTTTTCAAACAGTACATTTTAAAAAACAAGTTTCTCTGAAAAAAACACTATGTCCCACTTAACATTACTGTCTCTTCATAATTTGTATTACCTTCATGTTGGAGACATACACATTGTGTAAATGACCATTTTTTACCTTTTCTGTTAAATAAGATCATCATCATACTTTTGCTGTTTGTGATTTAGAAACACAAATGAAATGAATCAAAACATCATTAAAATTTTAGGCAGAGATTCTTGGTTTGTGCCATTTCAGGCCTTGGATCTTGCAGAGTCAAATCAATCTGTCAGTGGACAAACATTGCCACCTCTTGGACAAAGATATGCACCGTCATGACTGTCTCAGTTTATGTGACTACGAATACACTCCTTAAATAGAAGCTGGCATCACTGACATTGTATTATTTTAGTGCAACATTATCCCCAAATTAAACTGTGTTTCTTTGTATAATTTTCAAGAAAAGCATTTGGCTGCTGTGCAGCTATAGCCAGGCATGTGATTAGGATGAAAGCCAATAACAACACGATACTGCAGTTTCTGAGCCAACTGCAGAGCAATCCAACCCTAAATGCAGCAATTAAAGTTACAGAGAAAAAATGTTCTTCCTCTATATACTGGACCATTGTTTCAAAGACAGATTGCTCAGGACATATACAAGTCACCTTTATTTTTTTTTCTGGAATGCTGCATTTGCAGAAAGTTTGAAAACATGTTTTGAAATTCCAGGAGAGAAAACCTCCCATGAAGTATCACAACAATGAGTTCTCTGTTTTATTTCTGCTTTTTGTCGTTGCCCGGCACAAGGTCTCCCATCATTTCAGAGCCACTCCCACTTGTCCTTCAGTAACCCTCTTGTTCCCGCAATTCCTTATCGCCTGACTTTTACACAACCACCTCCACACCTGCTCCCCATTACGTCATCAGCTTAGATGCATTTACACCAGCCCATTTTCTTTCATTCCCTGCCAGACTGTATAGGGTTTCAGTCTCCTTCTCTGCCCGCCAGCGTTTGTCTGTTCTGAACCGCAGGCTTTTCTCCGTGTGCCTTTGCTGCTTTGCATTATTAAGGCTGTTATCGACTCTTGTATGCATTCACTCTCCAAGTAAACTTTACTTTTTATCTTACAGTGCTGTCTGTGAGTTGTGTTTTTTGGTAAAAAAAAAAAAAAAAGTAAATGTTGAAATCAATCTTGAAAAAAAGATCAAAAAGTAAAGTGCATTTACTCAAGCACTTTTGACTTTACATGAGTATTTTCATTCCTACTTCTATTCTACTACATGCTGCATACTTTTTCCTCCATTGCATTTATCTGACAGTTGTAAATACTTTTCAGACCCAGATTTTACATTAGAAAAAACACACAATAAGCTTAAAATACCAGCCATCAACAATAATCTGTTCTGGTAAAGACTCAACCTGCAGTTCCCAAATTACAAAATGTGTACAGTTTGGCTCCGTGTGGTGTTTCATGTTAATAATTTTACCTCTAAACTTCTCGTGTGCTTTCATTTAAAGGATGGTTTTCAGTCCAGTGAATAAAAATATTCCATTGTCAGCTTGCTTTACACAAAAGTTAAAAATGTATATAATGTTATTTATGCACAAGATTACTTGTGTTGTGATGTTCATATTTAAACTGTAACATGAATGTTAGAAAGAGTTCCAAGCTTGAGCAGCTAAGCTGGGAGAGACTGTGCATACAACAGCTGTTTCACTAGTTAAAGCTTTATGGGAGGGTGGCAAAGAGAAAGCCAGTGTTTTAGAAGAAATCTTATTTTAAGTCTAGACTACAGCTTATCAGAAAGCATACGGGAGTCTTTAAGGTTCTTTAGTTTGACAAGACCAAAGTAAAGCTTTTTCCCATAAGGCAGGATGCTGTTTGGCCGACACCAAACACTGCACATCATCACAAACACACCATCCCCACTGAGAAGCACGGTGGTGGCAGCATCATTATGTGGGGATGCTTCAGTGCAGCAGGCCCTGGAAGGCTTATAAAGGTAAAAGGTAACAGGAATACAGCAAAATATAGGGAAATCCTAGATTATAACTTCAAGCAGTCTGCAAGAGAACTGCGACTTGGGAGAACACTTGTTTTTCAGCGACTAAATGACCTAAGGTACACAGCCTAAGCTACACATCAATGGTTTAAAGACAAGACGGTGAATGTTTTAGAGTAGAATGGGGTAAATTTGCAGTGTCCAGGTATGCAAGACTGATTGAGATCTATCCACACAGTCTCAAAGCTGCAATTGCAACCAAAGTTGCATCTACTAACTTTAATACTTATTTAACTTTTATAGTTTTAAAATCTGACATTGCTTTGTAGAAATCTGTTTTCACTTTGACATGAAATAATCTCTGTTGTTATGTTGAAAAGCACTAAAAGAGGAAACTTCCAAGGGTGTGAACACTTTTATAGGCACTGTATTTAAAGATTAGCTAGGCCACTATCATTCAAAAAAATTAAATTAGAACTTACCACTACCAGGTGGTAATTTTCCAGGAGGAAAGTTATTTTGGGGCTGGAGTATAATGCAAACCTTTAACGACACAGACATTGAGCTGGACCACAATACTTGCTTGAGGGTCTAACACGGTAAAATAAGGAAGAAATTTAGACCGAAATGTCTGCATGTGGCGAAAGGCGGTGTAATGATAGTTGTCTCGTTTTTTTTTATGTAATACCAGCCTTCTCTACCATCACAGCTCCCACCAGCATCAGCCCACCTCCCCAAAGCACTGGATGCGTTGAGGAGCGCATAAGGTAAACGCCCACCTTTGGTAAAAGCGGAAGATGGAGATCTCTTCGTGGTCTCTTGCCGTAAACTGGAAGCAACCGTCTGAACTCCATTTCGGTGGCACATCTGCAGGCACCATGGATTGTTTTGAACTCTGGAGGCTGTGAGGACGAAGTCTCAGACATGTCCGTAGATAGCAGGTCCAGACATCGAGCCGACATGTGTTGATTCGACGAAGCATGGCAAACTGGTAGAAAAACAAAAACAAAAGGAAAAAAGGTAAGGCTTTCATTTTTCATGATGTAGCTAACGTTAGTCACGAGAGCTTTGCCAGTAACTAGCGCTGCCTTGCTAGCTAACCAACATTTATCGTAGCAAACTTTTAGCTAAATATTTCAGACCTGCGTGGCGACGTCAGTAACATAACAGAAATGTGTGCTATTCTCCTGCAAACAAACTGTAGCTAGTTGGTGTAAACGCTGGCAGAATGTATTAAAGCTACGCACAGTTGTACGTCTTTATTATTGTTGTGTAACGGTTCACGCTAGCTACCTGACTGACTGTCTCCAGGCTCGGCGCTCCCCAGCCGGCGTCTCCGCTGCCATGGAGGTGGGCAGCCTCCCCGTGGAGCTGTGGAGGGTTATCTTGGCCTACCTTCCTCTCCCTGACCTGGGCCGCTGCTGCCAGGTGTGCCGTGCCTGGAGGGAGCTCGTCCTCTCTCTGGATAACACCCGCTGGAGGCAGCTCTGCCTCGGGTGCCCAGAGTGCAGACACCCCAATTGGCCCAGTCAGCCCCACCTGGAGCCCCCCTCCTGGAGAGAGGCCCTGAAGCAGCACGCCCTGGCCACCCGCACCTGGACTCAAAACGGACCAGAGCTGCAGTCCTCTGCCTGCCTTCTCTTTTTCCGGCGAAGAAAAGACCGCAGGGTTTGGAATGTGGGGCCCGGATGTGAGTTTGAGACCCTCCGCGGGGCCCTTGGTGTGGCGGGGCCCTATGACCGTGTGGTGCTCCATCCAGGGGTGTATGAGGAGCAGGCCGAGGTGGCGCTGAAGGTGCCTGTGGAGCTGGTTGGGCTGGGCCGACTGGGCGAGGTGGCCCTCCTGGTGTGTATGGAGCAGCAGTGCCCTACTGCCAGGCTCTGCAATCTGGTGTTCATGCCGCCCTGGTTCTCCACTGTTGTGTACAAGGTGAATTTACAGCTTGTTATTATGGTTTCCTTAAACCCTTTTCAGGAGACACCCTGGACAGGTCATCAGTCTATCACACGGTTACACCTAGAGACAGACAACCAAGCACACTCACATTCACACCTACAGACAATTTAGAATCACCAATTAACCTCAACATGTTTTTGGACTGTTTGCATGTTCTCCCCGTGCAGCGTGGGTTCTCTCCAGGTTCTCCGGCTTCCTCCCACACAGTCCAAAAACATGTTGAGGTTAATTGGTGATTCTAAATTGTCCGTAGGTGTGAATGTGAGTGTGCTTGGTTGTCTGTCTCTAAGTGTAGCCCTGCGATGGACTGGCGACCTGTCCAGGGTGTCCCCTGCCTTCGGCCTAAAGTCGGCTGGGATAGGCTCCAGCCCCCCCGTGACCCTAGTGAGGATTAAGCGGTGTATAGATAATGGATGGATGGATGTTTTTGGACTGTGTGGGAGGAAGCTGGAGAACCCAGAGAGAACCCACGCTGCACGGGGAGAACATGCAAACTTCACACAGAAAGATCCTGCGTGTCCTCACAGGAACGCGAACTGGCTACCTTCTTGCTGCGAGGCAACGGTGCTAACCACCAAGCCACATAGCCCGTGTCCAATTCAATTTTATTTATATAGTGCAAATTCACAACATATTTCATCTCATAGTATTTCACAGATTAAGGTGAAGACCTTATGAATTTTAAACAAAGAACAGAAAACCCAACAATCCAAAGTTGTCTTTGGATTCCCAATGAGCAAACAGTTTGGGAAGGAACCAAATAAAACCCTTTTACAGGGAGGGAAGGAATAAAAACTGAGAAAGAGTCTTACATAGTCATTAATCTGGCATTCAAACATAGGTCAGTTTTTTGCTAATGTTCCTCACAGCCTCATTCAGACATGAGATATACATGAGATATATGTGATTTATAATGCATCAAATTGCAATAGCAAACAAAAGACTAAATTTAAACTAAGATCAAACTTATCAAACTGTCAAAGCATTCAATAACCTGGTCTATTTATGCATTCCTTAATCCCTAAAAAAATTCTGTCTATGTGTGACGATAATCGAACGACTACTTTTTTAACCCTATAATGAAAAAAGTCCTGTCAGCTGTGAGGAAGTTCAGGACTGAGTCTGAGGACATCTGCCAGGTAGCAAATGATTTGATTGGAGCTTGTAAACTGTTACTGTGTGTGACAGCTCACCTGCCTGAGGTGACAAAAAATACGCTTTGTAACTTGCTGGTAGATCCTGGCCAATCCTGCATCTATGTCGGATCTAATTTGTAATTGTAAGTAAATACTGAAGTTACCGCCACTGTTTTTCCATTGTTCCACATGCTTCAAAGCACTCAACCGTGTCACTTTGGAGACCCTCGTATGGATCCTGCTGCTGTCTGATGCTGCAGATATGTAATGAACCCTGAGGAAAGAACAACAAGCTAAGCTTCAGCTCTGGTTACCATTTTGTGTACATCCCTCATTAGTGAGTCTCAATTATCTGAGCTTGTAGTGTCTATTTTAATCGCAGTAAAGTTTCAAATCTATGGGCATTTGCTTTTGTAGCCTCAGATATGACATTGTAGAGCAAAGTGAATTAAAAGGGTGTTTTGTGATTTTTGGCATACAAACTGTGTCTTTTTCGCTCTGTGATGTTTTTGGGCCAATATTGGTGCTGAAATGTGGAAGAAAAAAGTCCTTCCTCAAATCACTTTACACAGCTTTAAGTATCATCACTTGTGCATAAATATGTATTAATGTGATGGCATGCAGTTCAGACTTGTGCCTTGTTGAATGTCATATAGAAATGTTATTTGGTCAGACCTAGTCAGATTGCCAACACAACTTTTATGATAAAGTGAGCAGGGTGCTTATTCAGACATGAAGCCACCAAGTTCACTTGCTGTCAGATTACTAGAAAAGAGTGCATGTCTATAAGAGGCTTAAGAGAGCAATGCCTCATTAGAGATTTAAGATTTAAAGATATAAAGTAACCTTGTTTACTCATTCTGTATTCACGACTATATCAACCAAATAAGATCTAATTATATTTCTTTCTTGCTGAATTTGTCTGACTCCAATGATTTTTCTCTCCCTGCTCTTCTCCAGACATCATGGGGTCACGTCCAACTAGACAACTGCAACTTTGAGGGAGCTCAGCTGCAAGTCCGCGGCCCAGGAACCTGCCAGGCTCGGTTCTGCTCCTTCTCACAGGGCAGCTCTGCCCATTTGCTGGGTGTCGTACTCAGTTTGTTGGACAGCTGCGACTTCTCTGGAAGTGACACAGCTTCAGTGACTGTTGAAGGTCCCCCAGTGTCAGAAAGGAACTGGGCTTGTAAACACTTGGCTGCCCTGGCCAGGACGTTCCCATCATGTGGCATGCCTGGGTATAATAGCTCTCTCAAAGGCCCTGAGGCCGGCTCCACTGGTGGACCTCAACCACCAGCTGCTAATGTGAGAAAGGAACACGTGAGCATAGAGGACTGGAAGAAAAGGACAGGGGTAGATGCCGTGTGTCAGGGCACAGTGATTGAAGATGGCTGGAGTGACGGCGAATGCAGCGAGGGAGAGGAGGAGAATCGCGATGAAGGGGGAATTAACAACACCAAAAAACAATTTACACTGGATTACAAAATCCCATGTGACCATCATGGCCTATCCCATTTCCTCAAGCCTCGGCCAGATGGCTCTCTGCCACTTGCCTCTTCCCCTGATCCCCCATCTGTGGCCCCTGAACCCCTCACCCTTCAGCAGGAATTAGACAGGGACCCAGAGGCTCACATGTTGGCAGCATCCACCCTTGGCTGCATTCTCCGACGCTGTCTTTTCAGAGACGGGAAGGGTGGCGTGCATTTGTCTAATTATGGACAAGCTCGCCTGGAGGAGAATGTTTTCCGTGGGCTGAATTATGCTGTCCGCTGCATCCAGAACTCCACAGTAAATGACACCATAATAACTTTGTTTCAGATAAGTTGTTAAGATGTTAAGATATTTAAAATGTATCACATATCAAGTAAAGGTAGTAGCTCAGATCATTAGTAATTTAGAAGCAGTTTCCTATTAAAACAGTTACTTGAGCTCCCTTCTTCTCTCTTCCCATTTTTCAGATAGTGATGCTGAGAAACGAGGTCTGCGAGTGCCGTGCTTCAGGTGTGTTTCTGCGCCTCTCCGCTCAGGGCCTCATTGCAGAAAACAACATCCACTCGAATGGGGAGGCAGGGCTGGACATCCGAAAAGGGGCTAACCCCACCATTTTGGTAACTGCTGCACCGTTGTCTGCTTTTCAAAGATACAAACACTTGACACATTAGCTTGTCCCAAAAATTTTCAGCAGCATGTCATGGCCAGTTGTGATGGATAAGATGATTTTCTTAAGTGCACGAGTGTCTTGTCTGCAACTTTGGGGCTTGTTGTGTTCATCAATCACAATAAAAATAATGCATTAAAGCTAGCATTTGCTTTAAATGTTATATCAGTAGGTATATATCCACATTAACTGATGTTAGCCTTGTTTTTTTTTCTTCTGTTTTTACTCTCTCCGTCTTCTGTTGCACAGTGCAACAGAATACACAGTGGTTTGCGTTCTGGGGTTGTTGTCCTTGGCAATGGAAAAGGTTCAATTCGGAGCAACCAAATCTATAACAACAAGGAAGCGGGAGTGTATATTCTCTTCAGTGGAAATCCTGTGGTGAGGTAGGTTGGACTCCAGAAACATCCAAACTTGTCCAGGGATGTACAGTCCCTGCTTTTCCCATTATTGGGATATTACTCAGATTGTTCATACAGATTGTAGATGGGTTTTCTCACTGTTTTACAGCATCGCTATTTGTTTTTTGCAACTTATCAATTGAAAGCAGTATTGTTTAGTGGGAAAAAAACACCTCTATAAAACACCTTTTTTTCACAGCAAATATCTTGAGGTGTCATAGCAGAATCACAGATGTTACTAAAAGATGCTTCCATTCTATTCATGTGTCCCAGTAAGCCATGACAATGTGATCGCCAGCATGTATGGCAGATTCCTAAAATGGAAATCCATCTTATTAACTTTGTCATTTGCATCTGCACTATCTTACATAGGGTGTTTGCACCGTTTATACAGATTTCCAGACAAGCTTTAAAGTGCCTCTACAGTTAATCAAAAAACTCCTAAACACTCAACTCCATACATCAGAATTATATATTTAGATTTGTTTTCTTCTATGAAAATGATCCCTGTTTGTCTTTAAATTAATTGAAGTTATTCAGTCATGCGTTTGAAACAGAAACTGACTCTGAATAAGAATAATGATATGGTAGACCTCACACTGGATGTAGACAGGATTAATTCTTTAGGTTTCCTACATATGAAATCCTGAAAGTCTGAATCCATGTTTTTGAAATGGTCATTTGTACTGTTAGAAGGTGGAAATGCACAGCCGTGGCATTGACTTATTATTTCACTCATGGCATGTCTTCTTGCGTATAAAAACACTATATGGACATGTTAGAAAAACAAAAACAAAAAACTTGAAAATCTTCTTTCTCTGAATGAACCACTTGAGGTGTTAAATGGCTCGCTAACTTAGCTCAAGCAGCTTAATAAGTGCTATTGATGTGCATAACTGAGCAGCAGATGTGTGGTATAAGCAGGTTGTAAGATGCTTGAGTTGCAGATGCACACATAAACAAGCAAACCAAGTCCAGTGTGGCAGCAGAGACAAAGTCAGAACTTGTCAGCATTTGCTCCATGCTTATGTTCTGCCTTCCCTTTCTCTCCTAGTGGGAATCACATCTACCAAGGTCAGGCAGCAGGGATCGCTATTAATGAGAATGGCAGAGGGATGATAACAGGTATGCATGTGGGTCATTCACATCTCCTCAACTACATCACACATCGGCTTGAAAAACTGGTTCTTCGTTTTAATTTTCTTTCTTCAAGTTAAAGCACTATTTGGGTTGTGATCCTTTCATATTTTCTACCTGTAATTACATTTAAATTCTTTAATTCCAGAGAATGTGATCAGAGAGAACCAATGGGGGGGTGTGGACATCCGCAGAGGAGGCGACCCAATCTTGAGGAGCAACTACATCTGTTATGGCTATTCAGACGGCGTGGTGGTGGGAGAGAGAGGGCGTGGACTTATTGAGGGAAACCACGTCTACTGTATGTAATTTCAGCCTCATAATGACAGTATCATACAAAGAATATATCTCGACATAACTCTTCTTCAACAGCAATGGCAAAGGCATTTCATTCCCCTTTCCTCTGATCTGTTTAGGTAACAAAGGCTGTGGTGTGTGGGTTATGTCATCCAGCCTCCCACAGCTTCTAGGAAACTACATCATCCATAACTGTATGTATGGGCTGGCAGTGTTCTGCAGGAAGGACCCGGAGAACATCGAGGCCAGGGAGGGGAACTGGCCTGGACAGGAAGGAATTGGTGGAGATGGAGGCAATGGGGAGAGGAGGGGAGTTGAGGGAGAAGGAAGAGAAGGGCAGGAGAACTTCAATGAAGAAGGGGAATTGTTTGCTTGGGAGAGCGATCTGGACAGCGAGGATGAGCGCCACTCTGCTCGTCGCTCCATCAGCGTGGCCCTGGTGGAGAGCAACTGCATGAGCTACAATGGAGGTAGTAAGCTGATCTGTTGCATCAAATACAGATAGTCACTCACTGTCCATCTCTAATGCTGTCCATTTTTCTGTCTCTATCTGTAGCAGTTGGCCTGTATGTGAAGAGCAGTGAGGCCCTGAATGTTTTTGCTAACCTCGTAAACAATAACCGAGGCCCAGGCATTGCTGTGCTGCAGAGCAGTCAGCAGACCCGACTTGTTACAAACTGCATTCTCGAAAATGGTCGAGGTGGTGTTACGGTGGAGAAAGACTGCAGAGTGGAGCTTCGTGGTAATGGTGTCTATGAGAACAGCGGCCATGGTGTCAGTTTCAGTGGAAATGGGCAGATTGTGGAGAATGATGTAGTTGGAAACCGTGCATATGGAATCCAGGTGTCTGGAAGTGCTGATATCAAGGTGAGCTGCAGTGAAGCATGGATACAGGTGGATTTAATTGTTAGGCCTATTTCAGATACACTCAATTACTTGTGTACCTTTGTGTTCTTTATGATTTTTGTTGTTAGGTAGTGCGCAACCGTGTCCAACCAGCACAGAGCTGTGGCATCGCTGTGCTCGGGGCAGTAAAAGGTGTTGTCCATGACAATATCTTGTTCCAGGGTCACCCCGGAAACAAAAAAACACTGCTACATATGGATCCAGGCAATGAGAGCTGTGTGTTGCGTAACAACAGTATTTTAAGGCATAATACCAGGTAACTAAGTAACCCACCAAAAGTAGCAGACATTTAGAGACCATCAGTACTTTTGCAGTCTGCACTTTTTCTCCTCTCTCTGTCCACACACTGGTTATAATCATTATTTGATGAACCTGTAGAAATGTCACACAAACGTGCAGCCCATCCTCCATTTTATAGTTAATTTTAATTAATTACTCATTGTTAAAGCTGTAGGCTACTTTGAGAGGGAGCTCTAAAAATCTAACATTTACTGTTTGCTCAGCACCTAACAGCACACAAACAGCAACTAGCTGGTGAACATAGAACATTCAGCAGCTTATCAAATTTTTCCCTCAGGTGTTGGAGACCAAAACATCTTAAAATAGGGATTATTGTATTTAGTGAGATTCTCCATTATAAATACTACCTTCCTATATAGTATGCCACAAAAAGATTTAGTAGGTTTAAATATATAGTATGTCAAATATAATATGCAAAAAAATACCAGGATCTCTAACTACACCTGGTGGGATTTTGCAGTATGCAAGCCAGCAGCTTGTCTGGCCATCCTGACCCACAATCTTCTGCACACTACTTCACATACATTATAGTGTCTTGGAGCATAAACAAACTGAAGAGCTGTAAAAGCACAGACAGGTGATTGTTCAATTCCCTCTACAGACTGCAACTGTGAAAGTTTTAGATGCATTATTCTGACAATACTGTATGTCTCAGTTGTATGCATCCTGCATTGAATAGTACATACTTTGCAAGGCCAGCTGTACTATTACCTGAAAATAAAAAAACAAAGTATGTCATTCAGGATGTAGCCTGGATTTGCCAGGTAGACATCAATTAGCCACAGCTAACAAGCACGGAAAATACACTTATAGGGGATCTGCTAATAATAAAGTACACTTACTTTTTGTATTTTTTCTCTTTTTTTTCCAGCTGTACATCTGCTCCACCCTGGGTTTTTGAAAACCCTCCCCCTCGCCCACTGGCAAGCTCTCCTGCTGGTCTCTCTTCGTCCCAGTATCCTTCCCGACTTGGAATTTCCATGACCACCAGGATCAGTGCAACTGTGGAAAGTGGTTGCCACAATGGCAGCATGTTCTGCTCCATCCTGTGAATACTGGCAAGCACTTGACAAACCAATGCCAAGAGGTCAGCATGTGGTCAGTTTTTAACTGGTGTATACCGTATATGTGGAGCACGGACACAGTGAAGACCTTCCAAAAGGATGCCCTCTTGGGTAAAATGATCCAAAAAGAAGGTTGCACCAAAAACACTCAAGGGACCAGTATACGAGGGTGGCACACAACGTTTTGTAAATCAGCCTTTTGTAATTTTATGAAAAAATTCTAGTGAACTTAAAAAGTGTGGACTATTGAAATGAAGCTTGAGTACAACACATTCAAGCATTGTCATCATCCTGCATCTTTGATACCCATTTCACCACTAAAGCTTTACCTTAGTCATGTTTTCAGTTACTGTAGATTATGTTGGTTTTGTCAGTTTGCTTCTGGGACTCTCTGGTTAGGAAGTGCACATTTATAAATCCTAGCAGGAGTCAAAAGGCTATAGAGATGCCAGCTTCAACCATTGTACAAAGTAAAGCTGTGCCTTGCTTGACTTTTAAATCAATCAATGATTGTAGCTAGGGAAGGAGCGTTCATAGTGTGAGGTGTATATGCAAGGAGAAAAAAAAAACTTAAGCCAAAATTAAGCTTCTGCCTCTTGCACAGAGCTGTTCTGTTTCCTGGTGAGTCTCTGTTCTTGTACAATTTCCTCCATGTTTTGAAAATGTGACACCTCAGCTTTTTTGACTTCCAAATTTACTAAGACAAGTTCTAAATATTCTCAAAACCACACAGACCCACTGGGTAACAGCCAGTCAGAGAGGGAAAAAGATGTTTAGTGTGCAATACGTGATGTCTACAAATGTGCCTATACGTTTTGAAAGCTAGATGTATGGTCATCTAGAATTTGTTTACAACTCGTTAGTCTGCTTTTTTTTGTATATTGAAGTGTAAGCATTAAGTAACAATATCATGTATAACTCAAAGTTCACCACTTTATTTGTCTACAAAATACAATAAGTCTGGTTTGTTGTATTTCCAATTGTTACGGTTCCTTTTTCCAGTGTCCACTTCTTGTCATTTCTTATGGCCTTCAGTGCATCTTCTTGCGCTTTCGCCTCTCAATGAGCTGATCATATTTGACCAGAGGGAGAACAAGAGAGGCCTGCGTGTGGTTATCTTGCAGTCCAGCTTCATCAGCCTTGGCACGAGCTGGTCGAATTAGGGTCAATCCCATTGACTTTGCAACTTCAATCATCCTATTGGGAAATATATGAATCAGTTCGTATTCAAGAAGAACTGTACTTTTTAGAGCTTGAAATGTGGCAAAACCACTACAGAAAAAAAACATGAATTAATGGGGCTGAGTTGACACTACTGGCCTTAGCAATAGTCTGCCTGTGTTATTTAAATGGAAACACTTAAATGATACCCATGTATAACAACACAGTGTTACACTTCTCTGGCCCTTTTTTCTTACCTGGCCTCCGTGATTCTCAGATCACGGTGCAGTAATGTCAGGTCAGCAGTCATGTGACCCAAATGCAGCAGCAGAGCCAGGCAGTACGCTGCTATTTTGGCATGTATCGATGCAGACACTGTGTTCTGCAGCCTAAAAGGAAAAGGTACAGTTAAAAGTTAAATAATTGTGTGTTTTTATGGGGGACTGAATAACCACATAGTGAATCAGTGTAACAAAAAATATGTGAATAAAGCTTGAGTGGTGTAAAATTCTACATGAGAAAGAGCCACTTTGCTCATGAAATGGAAACCTGGCATTCAAAGTAAAAAGCATTTTAAACGGATTTTTAATATCAAGTTGCAAGCTGCATGTGTTGATGAATGAATCGCCACATAATGAGAGCTGCTACAAAAGTTTTACTTCATAATCCACCTAAACAGAAGCTTGCAGCATGACCATTATCACACCTGCCGTTGTTGAAAGTCTCCACAGTGAACGTTTTGAAGAGTTTGTTCTGAATGATGCGAGGGCAGCCTTCCTCCTGCCCAACTGTACACATAAACATGGATTATTATATTTGTCAATGTGTGAACAGCAAGTTTGTAAAGCACTTTACATACATTTAGGATGAAATCTAAAAACATGACTTACATTTGCGGCTGATGCTCCTCTGCCGCACCAGTTTAAGGAGCATAGAAAGATAAAAGGCGCAGCGAGCTGTTTTCTCTCTGGCTTTGTCTGTAGTTGGCAGGTTTTCTAGGTGCCTCACAACACTCAGGCACCTCAAATGAAAAGTGCAAACCAAAATTAGAATGCATGGAAACACTTGACTAGTAAAATGTCTCAATAAGCGCCTTGTTGTCCTACCCTCCGTCATCTCTCATCTTCTGCAGCTCCTCAGGGGTCAATGCTGCCATCTTGGAACCAGCCTGCTCTAAAGCTTCAAACTCTACTGGACTCAGGACTGAAGATATAGATTAAGGATGGAGATTGAAAAACAAACTGCTTTGGCTCTTGACACAAAAATCTATTATCGGCATTCTCTTATTGACGCACACACACACAGACACAGAGAAAATAAAAGATACGATCATCAAATGGATAAACGTCCTCTTGTTTGTCTGCGTCTGCATTGCAGGGTGGCAGGTGGAGAGCCAGTTCTCCCTGCGACTCTGTCTCTGCCACCTCCTGTTGTAGAGCTAAAGAGAGAGAGAGGTGAAAAAAAACATACACCAAAACAAGAACATGGTGAGAAAGATGACAACTCAAGGAGCCATATGTAAGGTTAGCTTATGTTTTCCTTTATTGACTTCTCCCATATTTTGCCAACAAGAAGCATCCGAAAACACAAACTCACACGCGTCTTTGACAAAGTGACTGTGTAGCTTACCTTCCAGACCCTTCTTGTCAATCACAGTGTTGGCAGCCTTAGCCACTGCATGTTGCAGAGTATCGTTGCCCACCTGATTGAGCCTGCGGGAGCTCAGAGCTCTCTTCTGTTTGTTGGTGCCAAAGGCCTCAATCAATGAGTCAACCTAAAGAGAAAATGTCCGATAAGATTGAGACATTCGTAGCAGTTTCTCTCTTATTTGAGTACAGTGTTCTTTCACTCTAAGAACAACAGGACTAATTGGTGTACCTTGTCTCTGTAGGTCTGAGTTGTGTCCTGGGACTTTGCAGTATCTGTTTCTCCTGGCAACGAAACATTGCAAAGTCAGATATATTGACACTGACAAAATCGCAGGCCACACAAAGCTTTGTACAGTTTCCTTTTCCAAAGATGATCTGGTCTTTTAGAGAGCTGTCGGTGATTGTGGCTAGGTACAGTACCTTTTTAAAAGTAGCTAAAAGTGTTCCTCTTCTATTGCTTCCAACATGGTCAGTTTTATTTTATTTGTTATTTTATTACCCTTTTCCCCCCAAGGACTCTTTAATGTCCAAATAAATACAGATTTCTACAAAGTAATGTCAATAAATTACAAACATAAAATTTAAGTAAATGATTGCACTCAACCTGACAGAGCTGGAGCAGTTTTGCAAAGATGAATCTAGTAAAATTGCGTTGTTCAGATGTTGATATCCACACAGGCTCAAAGCTATAATTGCTGCCAACTGTGTAGCTACTAAATACTAACTTGAAGAGGTAAATACTCATGCAATCACTTATATTTTTTACATATTTAACTAACTGCCATTACTTTTTAAAATTCTGTCTTAACGTTGACATGAATGTGTTTGTTTTTTGTAAATTCTTGTCAAAAAGTCACATTAAACTGAACACAATTCAATGTTAAAAAGTAATAAAAGTGGAAAACTTCCAAAGAGAGGTACAGATTTTTTATAGGCACTGTAGATTGTTGGTGATTGTTTTCCTTTTACCTGGTATAACTGGTTGCATGTTGAAGAGCTGAGCATTGTGCACTTCCATTTGCATGGTCTGTTTGTTCAACACACCAACATAATATCTAAACAGACACCAAACATCACACTTATTAATTCTTTTTACAGTGACAGCATGTGTAATGTGTCAAAACAAGATTAATTCACTTACTTGCAAAGATTATTGCACTTCAGTGATCCTGTTCCAAAATTGTGTCCAGCATAGGACAGTCTGTCTGATTCAGCAACCTTGAGAGGAAAAGACAAGAGACACACCAATGAAAACACTGAGAGTAGAGCAACACAACTGCAACAGGTGTAAAGCCATAACAGTCCGTCGTCTTTCTCACCAGTATCCGCCTGCTCTTTTTTCTTGGGTTAATCTCATCTGTGTTCTTGTACATGGAGAAATCCAGCCTGTTTGCATTTTTGACGCTGCCATTTGAAAAGCGGACTGTGCGAAAGACAAACATGTCAACATATTAATGATGTTTCACAAATGATCAAAAGTAACGAACACATTCACAACGTTAAAACTCTCATCGTGCAACGTTTGGGGACACGGAGTACATTGATAATACACGTGGAAAGAAGCCTGGACACGCAACTAAACACTGCAGCTGGCGCCCACGTGTGTAATGCACACGGATGTATTAAACAACCAGCTAAGCACACCTAAACATTAACTGCCATTATTACATTTATTTTAATTCAAAAAAAGTTTTGACATGATACAAATATAAGACAGTCACCTATAACAGCTTTGTCGGTATCTGTCTCCTCTCCGCAGCACACGAACGAGCAGGACGCAGCCATGACTGTTGTCGTCCGGCTTCTTCTTCTTCTTCTTTGACGTTTGTTGTCGGTTGGAAAAACTGGCGCATGACTGCCACCAAGAGGTGTGGAGGGCGGACCAGCATTTCCGGTATTTCCACAATTGTGGACATAGATACATATCTATGCTGGTGGACATCCCATTTTCGGTTATATTATCACAGTAGTAATTATTATTATTATTATTATTATTATTATTATTATTATTATTATTATTATTATATTTCTGGCAGTGTACACCATTAAAAAGAAACACTTTAAAAACAAAACAAAACTGTAGACTACTGTAAGGTTTAAAAACTGTAAAAACGGTGAGAATTGCAGCAAATATCTATAAAATAGTGACAACATTAGCTGATTTACATGCAGTTACACGTTGTAAAAATCATTTGCAAAAATACTGAGTTTTGAAGTGGACAATATGTACACTTTGAGCCTGCTTTTTTATTTTTTTATTTTTATTTTTTACAGTCAACGTGTAGATTACTACTTTTTTTCTTTGACTTTACTAGCTATGACATTTTACGAAACTGTGGTGGTGTCTGCTCTTTTCTATGCAGTGGTCTGCTGGGGAGTGGGGAGCACAGACAGGGATAGAAAGAGACTGAACAGACTGGTCAGGAGGGCCGGTTCTGTCCTGAGCTGCTTCCTGGACTCCATAGAGGAGGTGGGTGAGAAGAGGATGTTGCCCAAGCTTACATCCATCATGGACAACCCCTCTCACCATGTGACTGTGGAGGCTTTAAGCAGCTCGTTCAGCAGCAGACTGAGACATCCACCCTGCAAGAAGGAGCGCTATCGCAGGCCATTCATACCATCTGCTGTATGACTGTACAACATCAGTATCACTGGATGATGTTAACATAAACCACACTTATGTCATCAGCATCATCATGGTAAAATCTGAACAATTCTTTGCACTGATTGCATCTTGCACTTTTACTAATACTGCATTTATTCTTAATACTGTATTTATTTTTGAATTTTAAATCCTTAAAATACACATTTAGTCTTTTAAATAACAGTAAATTTATAAATGATTATTTATATATTTTTTACTGATTGAATATAGATTTAGGGTGAATAGATGTAATAACAATAATAATAATAATAATCCGAGCAGTTCCAATAGGGTCTTCGCACCCTTTTGGGTGCTCGGACCCTAATAATAACTGTATATATTCATACACTGTGCACGTCTATGATTTTTACCGAGCAGGCTGTGAGGCCGCAGCAGCGCCATCTTGTGGTGATGTCGAGCAGCTGCAGCTCCTCACCTCGGCGGGGTCAGGGACATGGAAGTGAAGCACAGCGCCACCCTGTGAGTCTGCTCGGAAAAACCGTCTGAGTGCGTGGAAATTATTAGATATTACAGCACATGCATGTCGCTCCCGGATGATGCCTGATAGCCAGTCTTTATTATTATCTGCACCGGTATTTGTATGTGCCTGTGGCGAGGCGGTGAGACGGACAGACGTGTCCGGCTATTCGAGACCAACGGTCACCGTGACACCGCACATCCACACGGGCAGCTTTCGGCCCAACAGTCGAACCGTCCGGTAACTAAGTGGACCGCAGGGAACAAGAGGCGTAGCAGCGGAAATGTTAGCTACACATAGCGGCATTTGAGGGGACATTTTGTGGGGGAAAACAGTGTGTGGATATAAACAAGCGGGGCCATCCCGGTACCCGTATGCCGCTGATTGTGCTCTAGCTAGCAGGACATTTTCTGGGCTGCAGCCAGCTAACTTTAGCTTTTCTGATCAGGGCCCTGTTCTGCTTCTTGATACCTGCATTTTCGGAAAAATTCAAGGTAATGTTAGAGACTACTCGCTCTCTGTTCTCACTGTTGTAACGACAGAATGCTTTTTTGTGCCACTTTAACTAATAACATTAGCTAACTATTCGTGTGTTAGCCAGACTAGACTTGTGCAGAGTACACTGTACTCTGAAGCTACTGTGTTGTCAGTGCACCTGTAATGTTTACCACCTGCCTTAAGCACAACTAGGCACTAACTATTTCACAGTAAGCGACTTTATAGCAAGAAATTTAACACCCAGGAAGACACTGATCCTAGTGCACATCTATAAATAATTCCATTGAACTTATTGTAGGCCTTCACCCCAGGAACACAACATCCGGCCTTTCAGTCAGGGATGACAGCACTGTATCAACACAACAGTATCAGCCCCCTCAAAGAAACTAGCTTATGATTCCATCCTCATCATCATACATGCTTTCCTGGGCTGCAACTAGTGGCAGCACTTAATCTGTGGCTTAGTCACCTAAACAATGACCTGTCAGTGAATCATCAAGTTTCCCTGTGCTCCAGGTGATACTGTAGAGTTGCTTGTTATGTCGGAGCAAACTCAGAGAACCACAACTTGTGTTAACAAAACAGAAGAGCAGCACAATTTAGAATATTTGGTGTTGATTAATGTTCTGCTGATCGATTAATAATTTCAGCTCTGTAACTGTCATTTGATTTTGCCACATCTTTTGCTTGTTCATACCTGCAGGGCCATGGATTTCCCGGGCCACTTCGAGCAGATCTTTCAACAGCTTAACTATCAGCGTGTTCACGGCCAGCTGTGTGATTGTGTCATTGTAGTGGGCAGCCGACACTTTAAGGCCCACCGCTCAGTGCTAGCAGCCTGCAGCACCCACTTCAGAGCCCTGTTCACTGTTGCAGAGGGAGATGCCAGCATGAACATGATCCAGCTGGACAGCGAGGTTAAAACCTTAAACCATAAATATTGATAATTAATATTGATAATGTTTATAGTGACTCTAATAATGCTATGTTTGCAGGTGGTGACAGCGGAAGCTTTCGCTGCTCTGGTGGACATGATGTACACGTCAACACTAATGCTGGGGGAGAGCAATGTCATGGATATCCTTCTCGCAGCCTCACATCTGCACCTCAACAATGTAGTCAAGGCCTGCAAACACTACTTGACCACGCGCACGCTACCTATGTCCCCCTCATCTGACAGACCCACCCATCACCACCCTCAGCAGGAGCAGCAAAGGCACAGGCAGCAGCAAGTAGCAGATTTAGCAGTGAATCCGACTCTCGCAGCTAATGCTAACCTTGCAGCAAATGCTGCCACATCAAAGTTGCAGCGCTCCTTCTTGCTGCAGCAGCTGGGGCTTAGCTTGGTGAGTTCTGCTTTGGGTGGGATGGAGGAGGACGGCGTGGGGAATGTAGTCGGCAGCAGAGCGGTCGAACAGAGAGCCTCTTTTCCAATCCGGCGTTTCCACAAACGGAAGCCCTCTCTTGCCCTGGGGCTTTCAGAGGAGCGGCCCAGACAGAGACAGCGCCCCTCTGCCCCTAACCTGGGGTTGTTAGGAGAGGAAGGGGTGAATGCAGAGCGAGAGGAGGGAGCACTTCTGTCCCCGGACTCCCACAAGATGGGAGATGAATCCAAATTAGATGCTGCAATCACTGGGTTAGTAGCGGTGTCTCAAGATGATCCTCAGATGCCCAGTCAGTCAGACAGTGGACGCTGTGAGGGGGACAATTTAGGGAGAATGCAGGGAGGGGTGAGCAAGGAAGAAGACATGGATGAGCAGGATCACCAGGACAACAGAGCAGGGGTGAAGATAAAATCTGGAACAGAAGAGGAGGAGGCCGAAGAGGAGGAACAGAAGGTAAAGTTGTGACTCATGTTATTTGTGACAAAATAGCATCTGCTGCCAATGACATGTCAACAAAGCATGACCGTACTGTGTCAGAAATAGAGAGGAAATTGCCTTAGATGAAATTAGATGCCGGTAAAACCTTTTTCTAAAGCAAAGCTGTCCATCATTTAGATGGGAGGCCATCAAGATGTTGTTATACAGTACATGAGTTTTCACTTACATGAAGACAGAAGCAAGTGTGAAAATTTTTCTAACAGCGACTGAACTGTGTAAATCGCTGTACCTATATATTCCAACATAGCCATAAAATCTTAAAATAAATTATGTCAAACTCCAGGAAATTGGTACCCCTTGTTGATTGTGTGGTGAACAGATTATTGACCCACACTCCAACATGAAAAGAAGTAGAGAGAACTCCAAAATCTCTGTGGTGCAATATAAGACAGTTATAGTGTCGTAAATTTTTTTTAAATGTTGAATTTCTTCAATTATATATTTTATAGAAGTTGTAAAGCATCTTTTAAGTGCCCACGGGTGTTACCAACATTGAAAAAGTAATAGTGGCTCTGCATGCTGTTGACATTTTACCGCTTATTTTTTAAACTGTTTCCATACTTGTCTCCTGTACTGTGTAAACACAGCCTGCAGTTCAACCCAGTTTCACCCAAAACTCTTCCAAGTCCAAGCTATGTTTTTGGAAGTTTTTTCAAGTGAGACATGTAGAAAAAAATATTTAATTAATATATTTCCATTTTAAGTTTAGATTTGGATGCATTTTGGGGGGATTTAAAAAAAAAAAAAAAAAGATAACGCGCTTTTCCAAACTGCTGGCAGATTTCTGGGTTCGGAGGATTTATTTTGTGTTAAAAAAGGTATTGTTTGTTTTAACTGATTTGGGGAACATATTTAAACTGCATAGTTATTTTTTAGTTGGCTTTTTAAAAATCTAAATCTCTCTGTTTTTTGCTTTTCACAGGTGGTGGTTAAACGAGAGCCCCTTAGTTCGCCTGAGCCAGCTGATGAAGTCAGCGATGTAACATCTCAAGCAGAAGGCAGTGACCCGGCTGAGCCTGGGTGCCAGGAGGAGGAGGAGAAGGTGGAGCTGAGCCCAGAGAGCAGCGACCGCAGCTTCACCTCTGAACCCCAGCCCAGCTCCGACTCTCTGCTCCAGCCCAACTCCCAGCTCCTCATCAAGAGCGGCATGGGAGGAGGCAATGGAGTTGGAGGAGGCTTCGCATGTAACAGCGCACTGGGTGGCAAACCAGGTTTCAGTATTTCCAGCTTTCTCAGCCCCAAGGATTTTGCAAGTGGCACGTCGGGGCTGGTTACAGGAGAGGATGACCTTCCTAATACAACAACTGGGGATGCTGTAGCACATCACTTTCTGCTGAGACAGGAAGCTGCTGGGCCATCTGGATCTGCTTCTTCTGCTCTTCTGCAGTCAGGTCCACTTAGCGGTGAGAGTAGAAACAGCTTTGGAGATAACCTGCAGGCTGATTCTCTGTTCCTTCGCCCCCTGCATGATAGTTTGGGAAACCCCAGAGGAAGTGGGGGAAGTGCAAGTGGAGGACGTGGAGGGGTAGATCCCTTTGGTTTGGACTTCCAGCGCTCTAGTCTGGGGCTTCACTCTTTGGGGCGACCTTCAAGAGGAGCTGGAGGAGCAGCTACTACAGCTCTGGGTTATCCAGGTTACAGGCGTATTGCTCCAAAAATGGCCACTGGCATGGGAGGAGAAGAAGGAGTAGGTGGGGTTCTTCAGGATGCTGCCTCTTCTTCTTCAAGTCTGACGAGTCCCCTGCTTCTAAACGAGAGTGGAGGGTATGAGATGAACAGTGGCAGGCCCACCTCTCTACCTCCTCAGCTCACCCGAGCTTCAGCAGATGTTCTTTCTAAGTGCAAAAAGGCTCTCTCGGAGCACAATGTCTTGGTGGTTGAAGGAGCACGAAAATATGCCTGCAAAATCTGCTGCAAAACCTTCCTCACCCTGACTGACTGCAAGAAACACATCCGCGTCCACACAGGAGAGAAACCCTACGCATGTCTCAAGTGTGGGAAACGCTTCAGTCAGTCCTCACATCTATACAAGCATTCCAAGACCACCTGTCTGCGCTGGCAGAACAGCAACATGTCCAATGCCCTGCTGTAGGGCAGATGTGGCTAGTGTGGGGCGATAAGACGAATACACTGATAATCAGTGATGGGCTGAGGTTAAAGCCTCCCAAAATGCTGAAGAGTTTCTGAAGCTCAGACAGAACAGTCGGACCTGATCATCTGCTCTGTCCAAGCCAACCAGTCCTGATCATAGACCAAAGATAGGGATAATTATGTAATTATACATTTTCTTTTCCAGACAGACAAATACTATCAAGCTGCTAAAAGTTGTCCATGGAGTTTGCATAATATGATCCAGGCAAGTCCATGTCTTGTCTTTTAAAACTGCAAAACTGTTGACAATGTTGTGTTTTGTTAAAAAAAAAAAAAACAACAATAATAATAACAATCATGTGGGACCTGATTAAAAGGAATTTAGTTATGTTGAGGTGATCCCTCAGTGCTGATCTGTAGTTTGTGGTGTATCGGAGCGAATTTGATTCAATCATTACAACACTCAGAGTGTTGGCAGATCAGAGGCAGCTCTGCAGAATCAGCCCTAAGAACTGATATCATGTAAAATCTTGTACGTACATTTTTCACTGCACATTTGTAAAACATGTAGCAGCATCTGTCATGAATCATCCCAGCTGTGCATATTGACTGTGCCTTGTTTTGTGCAAGGGCCATCATATAAACTGTGGACATCTGATTCGTAGTTTGGATGCCAGATATCATTTCTAAAAGTACGATGAACTGATGATTGTGTGCTCATGAAGCTTAGAGATACTGTACAAAAATGGGGAATAGAGTCAGAGTCCAGTCTGTGATTCAGGCTGAAGTATAATGGTGAAATCTGTAGCTTTGTGAAAGTTTAACCAAGAGAAGATTGCAGAGACTCTAGTGTTGCATTAGAGTTTTCATTCTGTTTTTATGCAAAGAAAATGTAATGAACTCCATATTATGACCTTTTTTCTTTTATTTACTGAAGTAGTGGCATTAGAGGTAGTTGGCATTCTTTACCAGGAAATGAGCAACCAAAAAAAAACTGTTTCCACATTCCTCAATAGCTGATTATGCATTTTCATGCATATAAATCTACTCAAATTGATCTGGGATATTTGCAGTTGACTTTCAGTACAAGCAGCTTTGAATAACCATCATTGATAACGTTTCTGCACTTAATTAAGGTATAAAATATTTCTGGTTGATGGTAAACAATTCAGTTTGTCCTGATGGGGTCTTCACACTTCTCATGACTATAAAAGTAGCTGTCTAACTGTAGTTGTTGTTTGTTACGTACAAGTTTTGGGCAAATGGGAAACTCAAGTACTCTAACCTTGCACCAATTTGTGACTTCGCTGTTTACTTTAGAATTAAGTTGCGTAGTTAAGAGGAGCAAAAAAATAAAAAAAATCTGAGCAATTAGGAGGTGGGAAAAGAGTCAGTTTGCACCAAAAAGTATGCATTTATTCGACTTTTTCTATTTTTGAGAAAACTAATAGGTAGTACTGCATTAAAGTGCCATTTTAAAACAGCTTGACAGGAAAATGTGCTGCTTATAGAACTTATTTTTTGTTGTGATTTGAAAAACAATTGGGGTTTTCAGTTTTGAAAGATCTGGCCCTACACAACTTTTCCGACTTATTGGTTGCTGACTGTAAATGTTTTGAAAAGTTCAGCTGTGGCCAACAAGTTTACCAACCGTCCACGCATTGCAAAGTTTCCCTGGCAGCTGGTGTTTTTGTGTGTTTATTAAAAGGGCAGTGAAGTTGTGCTGAAGGGCAGGAGTTCAGCATGTGTTGAAAAAAATGCTTTAGAAATGTAAATATTGCACATTTATGGTCGGTTACACAATTTCTCTCTTGAAACGAGGCAAAAAAAATACTCATTAAGAAGTAAACATTGTGTAAAAGTTTGCTACTGTATTGGATATGAGTGCTTTATACATGTCTCTTTCTACATATAATGTTGCATCTGTTACAAAAGCACTTAGACAAATCAGTCTTTTTTATAACTAATATGTTTACTGGAATGTTGAACTATGTAAAAACGTTGTTGTACTGCAGTTATCCTGCGAACTCGAGGTTCCTTCCTTCTGTCATGCTACCATTATTTTAAGTATGAAAGCCAAGAGTTTAACTTTTTTTTTCTTCAGCAAGCAGTCGATTATGCAGGACTTCCACTTGTCTAAAAATGTATCAATGAAGAACTATTTCACAAAAGGATAATAGAAAAGCAAAGGTTTTTGTGGGACATTTTGTCTTTTGTTTTCTTGTTAATTTCAGGAGTTTTAGCTGTTTTTTTAAATGTATGTAAGTGTATTTTAACGTCTACATGTAAATTGGTAAGTGCTGTCGTAAACTGTAAGTTTGACAACTGTGTTTCAGTTAGCGATTTGTGTAAGATTCAAAAATATCACGCTGAGAGAAAATCGAAATTTGCATCTCATAGAAAATACGATTATATCATTGATTTTTACATCAACCTGCCAGACTTAATGCAGGTTGTAAAAAAAAAAAAAAAGAGCAGCTTCATGGGTCGACAATTTGTTGATTGAAAACGGTGTTGTAGAGTTCTGTTTTAGTGAACTGAGATGAAAAAGTAACACTTTAAATACATGTTTGCCTTTTTGTATACTTTATTGCTTGATGTATTGTGACACCTACGCTGTCAGTGAGACATGGTCATTGCTTTCATTCCTAGTTGGCACCTTATTGTACTGTTAAGTCATTACACTGTTAGCCTGTACAAAATTACATTTTAATTTGACACATACGTTAACAGATAATCTTTACGTTTTTAAGAAAATTTGCCTTCTTGGTTGGCCTCCCTATAAACATAAGCTAACCTACTGTTTAATCTAGAATTTGTGACATTATGGAATCAATAGTAAAGTCATTTAAGTATGGCTACAGAGTTTAAAATGACCACTGATGGTTGAATTTCAAATGTGATCACCATCACCTCTAGTCATGAAAATAGGTATCTTTGATGTCCTTTTGAAAAACAGAGTTGTAGAGGTGATGAAGCAAAAGAGATGTCTTCAAAAATAGCTACCATGTCTCACACCAAGGCCTGTTAGGATTTACAATGGTGCTGTCTGCTAAAACTTGTATTAACAGTTCATGTGAATCTCTGAAAATGCACTGACTGTATTACCCCTCTATTAATATGCCAGTTTTTTGTTTTTTTTTAAATATGTGAAAGGCCTAAATTTATTATCAAAGTCACTGCCTTACGCCCTCTAGCTTGAAAAGCCGGGCTTTGTTGATATGCCAAAACTGAAGGATTTCTGTGTTTTTTCTGTATAACTCACGTAGTGTAACCATGAGGTGACTAAGTGTTTGTCTCTTTACTGTTGAAGACTATAAGGATTGTATAGTATGTTCAGTTGTTGTATACTGAATAAAAACAAGATGAAATTCAGTTTGCTTGTGACATTTTTATGAAATAGGCAGAGGCTTTACAACAAATAGGGAATGTTATTGTACATATTTGACTGAAGAGTCACAAGTGAAGCAACAAGGGGAAACATGCCATCACTCACAACACTAAACGTCCTGGATATATCAGAGTCCAATGATGAAAAATTAAACATGTAAGAAGGACTAAATGTCCAGTATTTAGTGAGTTTGCAGAGTGGAACCAGTTTCTTTTTAAAGCTTCAGCTCTTTGATCATCGGCTGACCCCGCAGGCCAAGAAGGAGGTTGTTTGCTGCCAGGCTGGACATGGCGTTACGGGTTGTATATGAGGCGCTAGCAATGTGCGGAAGAATCACTGTGGGGGAAGAGAATTAGACAAACAAAAGGCAGGTAAGGACAGCAGAATGGTTTTATCGGTCTCTATGTTACCAACTACATCAAGGCAGCGGAAGCACTAACGTCTGACAGACTCACCGCAGTTCTTGAGGGTAAACAGTGGATGGCTGGTGGGCAGGGGCTCAGGCACAGTGACATCCAAACCAGCTCCTGCTATCTGCCCAGTGGACAGAGCCTCGTATAGGTCTTCCTGGTTCACCACTCCACCTCTGACACAACAGAACAACCACAAAAAAAAAAAAAAACAAGAACACAGGCATGCACATGTGTATTTCCACAGAAACAAACTGAAATGATCAGTTGATTAAAGCAATAACTTCTTCAGTCATTACCATACCTGCTTGTGTTGATAAAGATGGAGGTATTTTTCATCTTGGAGAAGAGATTCTTGTTGCAGATCTCCTTTGTCTCTGGTGATAAAGCACAGCACACAGCCAGGAAATCTGACTGCTTTGCCAGCTCATCCAAAGACACTAAAAACAAGACAAAGGATTACTGATGTTACAGGACTACATTGGATTGTTGTCTATATGGCTGCAACAATTTAGTTCCCTCCAATAATGTTTCAGGAGATGCTCTTTCAACATGAGATGTGAAAGGTCAAAAGAGAATAAATGACATTTGCTTTTCACAATCCAGTGCTTTGAGTTCCCCTCAAACCCATATTTCTTATCCTCCTTGTTGACAGAGAATCCATTGTGTGTTGATCATAAGAGGATAACATGCTGGCTGAGACTTCTGAGTGACCATGAATCCATCACTTACCATATTCAGCGTTAATGGCACTAGCCAGCTCAGGTCTGGGGGCGATGTCTGTGTAGATGAACTTCTTTACTTTGAAAGGTGCCAGACGCTCAGCGATAGCCACGCCTTAGAGCCCAGTAGCAAACATGGAGATTAGATTCAGCTTTATGGTTGTTGTGCAGAGTACAGTACAGTAATGAAATGCAGCTAGCATCTAATGAGAAACACAAAAGTATAATATCATTTGGAGATAAGTTTATGTAAAAGGAAGTACTACAGCATTAGTGATGCTATATATTACCGTATGTACAGTGTTAATGAAGGTGGACAGCAATATAAAGAGATTATTATATACTGTATGCATAGTAATATTAGATGAATGGGAAAAAGTTGGAAAAAGGAGTAGACTGAGAGACGCTGATGTGAATGCTGCACTTACCGATCCTCCCCAAACCAAGAATACCCACAGTGCTGTTGGCCAGCTCGTGTCCACACAGCCACAGAGTTCTCCATGTTCCCCATCCACCACTGACAAGAGCGAGAGACAGAACGATATTAACAATTTGACAACAAAAAGAAAAGGGGTTGTGTTTGCAAAATTTAAATGGCATTTCTGCATGCACGTTTTGGGTCCATGTGTGTGATTGTGTTTATAATATTACGTCTTGGCTTCATGAGTGGCCTCTACGAGCCTCCTGGAGGTTGTGAGCAGCAGAGCTACAGTCAGCTCAGCAACAGCATCCGTCAGAACGTCAGGGGTGTAACCTACACGGATCCCTCTACAGGGAAACATTGCACATAATTTTACACACATAAGCAAGGTCCTGCAAAGTTTATACACATAGGAACCCTGTAGACTTTAATGAGCATTACGAATAGAAAGATAGGATTCACCTTTTCTTTAGCTCCTCTAAAGTTAGATGATCAAAACCCACTGACATGGTACTAAGGACCTTCAGGTTTGGACCTACAGGAGTACATCACAAATATGTGCATAAACAGAGAAGCTGTTCAGTTTTATTGAAGTTATTCAACTGATTTAAGAACAGACCTGCAGCATCCAGCAGTTCTGCATCAATCTTTTCTGTCAGGACACAGAGCAGACCATCGACGCCTTTGACCTTCTGAAGCAGCTCCTTCCTGGGCACTGGGATGTCATCTGAGTCCCACAGCTCAAACTGCACCCTGAGGAGACAGAAACCACGAGAAATATCTAAATCAAATTTAAATTTCATTCTTAACCCACAGAGGTATTTAGTTGTCAAATGTTCCAAAAACACACACAAGCAGTACAAAAATACAAACAAATCAATCAAAAATAGACATCCCATGAAAGGAAAAGGGACATTTTGAATACTTCAGGGATTCTTGATACATAGAGATGTCCTAGAAAATATATCCTACAAATTCAGTTTTTCTAACAATATAACATACATGCTGAGTCTTCATAGCAATACTGGGTCTTTAAGCCATCATTTGTTCAGATGTTTCGTGGGGGAATACCCTTTAGGCGACCATTCTTATCTGACCAACCTAAAGGCAAACATTTGCAGGCCTGTTTACTCAAAGTAAATGATGAACTTTACAAAGCAGACAAACTGCATTACAGTGTCACTGTCAAATTAGCTGTAGCAGGCAATAATTTAATCATACAGAATGCACTATATGAAAATCAAAAATTTTAAGTCACATAACAAGACACTGTGACTCACTGTCCAGATTCCTTGAGGATCTTCAGGCCCTCGGGTGGGATCTGTCGGGTGACATACACCCGTGGCAGGGTTGACATCTCCCTTTGCGTTTGGCTTGTTAGACCCCCAATGATATTCAAAGGAGCAATGGCGATCCTCTGGAGCCGACGCAGTGCCATACGACTGCACCACATTGCCAAGAGAAAGTCTGTGGGCAGGTGTCTGCTGGATGAGTGTAGTACTTTTGGAGTTTAGAGTCTGTTGTGGGCCTGTGTATGATTCTGGCTGTAGTTCAGGGGGAGGTTCCTGTGTGAGTTTAACCAATATGATGAAAGGGGGGTGTCTCTGAGGTCTGAAGGTGAGGGATATTTTGACCAGACAAACTAAACACAAAATCACTGAGTCAAAACTTTGTCCAGGATTAAATGAAAGAAGAGGCCCTTTGTACTTCACACCAGATGAATTCAAAACACACATACACAGCTGACTAAAACAAACAACCTCTCACACAAATGTTAAAAGGCAGCACTAGACTCATGTTTTCTTTACATCGTTGCACAGAATTGGAGTCAGACGGATGTAAATGTTTCACTTGTCTGTTGACCTTTGTTTCTTTAAACAGTGGAGGATTCAAACGTTGTTTTGTATGTTCTACTCTGTATCTCTGGCTGGGACCGGTTTAGCAGTCTCATTTAAGTTTCCCAACTGGACTTTATACAGTATTATGCTTTTTCAGATATTAGACATCAGTCAAACAAGTGAGTAATGATAGCCAACCCAGGCACACATACTACATTAAACAAAAACAAATTATACAAAAATATGGAAAGAATTTTAGAATTAAAGTCTTTGTCCTGATTTTAACTGGACAGGCCTTTGTTAATATAAATAGTGTGTAGAATGTGACAGGTATTGTACACAACCAACCTATGTTTTTTTATTTTTTCGCTTTTCTCTTTTGTTTTCAGTTGATATACCGTGTAACACAACAGACACCACAGACACTGACTCAATGATTTACATTACAACCACAGCTTTTAAATATCCATCCATCCATTATTAAATGATAAGTCATTACAATGACACTGGGTCAGCCAAGTTTTATCTATGTTTGGCGCACATCCATCCATCCATCATCCATACACCGCTTAATCCTCACTAGGGCCTGGAGCCTATCCCAGCTGTTTTAGGGCAAAGGCAGGGGACACCCTGGACAGGTCACCAGTCTATCACAGGACTACACTTAGAGACAGACAACCAAGCACACTGACATTCACGGGCAATTTAGAATCCCCAATTAACCTCAACATGTTTTTGGACATTGTGGGAGGAAGCCGGAGAACCTGGAGAGAACCCACGCTGCACGGGGAGAACATGTAAACTCCACGCAGAAAGATCCCAGGTGTCCTCACTGGGACACGAACCAGCAATCTAACAGTGCTAACCACAGAGCCACATTGCAGCCCAGCTTTTAAATATAACTATTAGAATCCGTTCGCACTTTTGAAGTTGTTTTCACTGCATACTGTGTGATTTTGCACATTCACCGGCAAAAAATTTGCACATTTATGCGCAATATGTACATATATACATATACAGCTGTCTCTTAAATAATATTGTAAATATTTTTCATTACTTTTATGAGAGCTGTGATTTGCTAAATTTTCTTTTTATATAACTTGTAGAATGTTTTTTTTTGTTTTGTAACACTGACTGTTTATTTTCCTTCTTTAAAATGTTCTTCTTGTCAGTGTTTACTGTTATGCACCAAAACACCAACAATTCATTTAAAAGGTATTTGTATGGAGGACAGATGAGTGACTTTGTTCAGATTTATATAATGAAAATTTTCCATTGTATTTTTTCATTGTATTGTTCCACTGATTCCAAAAGAGGGCTATTTTAACAACACCAAAATAAGTGAAATTTATTCACAAACACTGTCCTTAAAAGTCCTGTGAAGTGATTGGATGACTGTGGTCATGTGATGATGGTAACCCGGAAGCACTCCTAATTTTTAACCAGTCACAACCATTCATTCGCTATAGCTCGTTGGGCACACAGGTAGCTGCGTATAATATTTTGGTTTATTTTAACAATATTAACAACGACTTTTTTCATATTGCTTGATAGAAATGATAATACCTTAAACCTCTGTCTACTCTGCGGAGTTATTTGTAACCTAACGCGTGTGTCATCACTTTTAACGAGTTTTAACGACATGTGTCCTCGCCACCGGCACCAGGCAGCAGTGGCACTCAGTGCTAGCTAGCCGTAGCCGCTAACGTTGAGCTGTCTTCAGCCTGATAAATCAGCTAGCCGTATTCAGGTAGCTACGTTATACTGTTTGACTGTTAGAGGACGTCGCTTGATTATTTGAAGACGTCACCTTGTCGCGCCGCTAACGATTGTTGGGTTCAACAACACTGCTGACAATTAGAGTTAGCTGGCATTCACAGTTAGTTAGCCGTGTAGCTAACTTACAGCAGGGCGTTGGTTTTGGATCATTACCGCTAACATCCAAAAACGTTTTAAACTTTAGTAATCAGTGTCTGTGTATTTATATCATCAATAGGTGGAGTCGTTATCTCGGAGACAGCTGAACTCCCCCCCTTCCCCTCCCAGCATGGCTGCAGATTTGATGGAGATTGACGACTCGCTTTACAGGCAAGTCTACTTTTTGGCTGCATCATTTATTCTCGTGGTGTACTTTCTTATTCATTAGTTTGAAACCACAGATAACATTACATGGTAGGCAAGCACCGCTCTGTTGGCGCTCCTCACTTTTATTCTTGATCTCTGTAGCACATTCTCACACACTTTCTCTTCCTTCCTCTTCCTCCTCCAGCCGCCAGCGATATGTACTTGGAGACAGTGCTATGCACCAGATGGCCCAGTCCTCAGTCTTTCTCAGTGGAATGGGAGGACTGGGATTAGAGATAGGTAGGCAGAACTGCCCATTGTTGCACCACAGGACTGTATAACCCCTTTCTGACATGCACTCCATTCTCTTAATCTGATGGTAACTAAATGTGTGAGCTTCATGAACTCTGGTTACTTTTCTGTTATAGTTGCAATGGCAATCATATAAGGTGGGATCTAGTATAGTGTCTGTATCACTTTTACTTCAGCACAAGTCTGAACTGCATGCCATCACATTGAAGGATAGGCGCACACACAAGTAGCAGCACTTTGAGTTGTTTGAAGTGATTTAGGGAAGACTTTTTACATATTTCATCACCAATACTGGTCAGAGAGCGCACAATACGCAGTCAAGGTCAATGTTACAAACTGAAATCTCCATTGTAAAAAAACTTTAATGTGACAAAAATAAACTCTGTCATCTTAGATTAATGATACTCACCAGAAATTAATGTAACCATTTTTTCTCCACAAGGCATTAATGGAAACTAAAGCTTAGTTTGTTGTTCTCGCTGTTTTGAAAGAGTTTTTCTTCTGAGTTTATAAAAAGCCTACCACCTCAAGCAGCAGCAGGATCCAAAAGAGCATCTCCAAAACAAGGGAGTTGGCACATTTCTGTAAATGAAACAACAGCACTAGTGACTTCATTAAATGCTTATAACTTATTCCCGACATGGAGATAGGCTCCCTGTCCAAGTCAGCCTCTATTAGTATGTCACACTGTTGACTTTTCTTCACCTCAGACAAGCGAACTGTCTCAATTACAGTACAAATCTGCAGTTGAATCATTTTTTATTTGCAGCCATCCTCAGGTTAAGTCCTGAGCTTCTTCACAACTGTCGGGATATTTTTATTTTGCTGTTCATTAAATAGGAGTTAAATTATCGTCACACATGGACAGAATTTTCAACGATTTGGGAAATCGTAAATAAACTAGGCTAATAGTTATTGGGCCAGTTTGATGAGATTGTTATTAGTTTAGATTTAGTCTTTTGTTTATTGATACATTATTATGCATTGCTTGATGTGCTGTCCAGTCTTGAATGTCAAATACAGCTCTCTGTTGATGAGTATGTCTGAATGAGGCCATATGCAACAAAAGCAGAAAAGTAAACTGTGAGTGAGAGAATGCCATCAGTTTAACAGACTGATGATACCAACAATGTTATATCCCACGCCTGAAAAGGGCTTAAGGAACTTAATGCTACAGTACTCATATGATCTGCCCAGCCGATTGTAGTTTGACATGAAGCAATTTTGTTTTCACAGCAAAGAATATCGTCCTGGCTGGTGTAAAGGTAGGCACGCTCTCTACATAATGTGATTCTTGAACTCCAATGGACTGTTTCCAGCATCTGAAGAATCAAATATCTCATTGCTGTAATGTTTGTGCATACAGTATCTGTGTATATGTGTGCTCTGTGCATGTGTAGGCAGTTACCCTTCATGATACAAAGCAGTGTGAGATGTGGGATCTTGGCTCCAACTTCTTTATCCGCAAAGAGGATGTTTTGAGCCAGAGGAGGAGGTAATGTACACCACAAGACTGCCCTGTTCCACTTAACCTCTGACTTTACTTGCACTCTGGAATAGCACCCACTCACTTTTGTCCTGTGATCCATCTATTTATGCCCACATACTGTCTCCTTTTCTTCGTTATTTCTTTCATGAGCTTACTCATCCTCTTGTGTTGCTACCACAGGGTGGAGGCAGTGAGCCCTCGGGTCGCAGAGTTGAACCCTTACGTTCACGTTGACATGTGTTCCTCTGCTCTGGACGACAACACTGATCTAAGTTTTCTCAGAAAGTATCAGGTGAGTCATCACTATTCAGAATTTGAGTTGTAAACAAAGCTGTGGTTTACAGGACATTTTAAAGGGTTTGCCCCTGTCTGTCAATAAAATAGTTGTTCAGCAGTCCCACTGGTGATTAGAAATGTGCGTTGCATGTAAGTATGAAACCACCCAACCCCTGCAGACTAGTAACATGGCTGCATAAGTTGCTGTTTATTCTTCTAGGGAGAACAGTTTTTATGGTCAAGTTGAATTCACAGCAGTTACTATAGTTTCCAATAAAAAATATATGTCATAGTCTTAAAAGGAAAGTTAAAAACTCATTAAACCACTTTTGCAGTATGATCCACTTCACAGCTGTCACTCCAGATGTTCTCAGCAGTCATATTTAAGTGAACACTGCTTCTTCGTCATTCCATCGGAATGTTATACTTAAAGGTTACATTTTGAAAGATCATAATTGATGATGCTTTATGGGCTGATGTATCTATTGACTGACTGGCCCATGGACTTTCTGCAGTGCCTCTTTGCTTGTTTATTGATGGAACATCTAAAATTTTGGTTCATTGTCATTTGGATTTAGATTGCATTTAACCTTGGTTCAAAACAGTATTGTTCTCTACTGTGGAATTTGCTGCAGACTGCTGCTAACATTTAGCGCTCTCTCCTGCAGTGTGTGATTTTAACTGAGGCCAGACTGAGCCTACAGAAGAGAGTAAATGAGTTCTGCCACTCACAACAACCCCCGATCAGAGTGAGTCTACAATTCCTATAGTGGTTATACATTACAGAGCATCAGCTAAATCATGTCTTTCCAGTGGGGAACACACAAACGGTCAAATATTAACACAACTGTTGTGACTTTTGTCCTTGCCAGTTCATTGGCTGTGATGCATATGGCATCTGTGTGCGGGTGTTTTGTGATTTTGGAGAAGAGTTTGAGGTGTCCGATCCCACAGGAGAGGAGCCCAAGGAGATTTTCATCCAAAGCATCACTCAGGTAACCTTCTTGCTTTCAAAAGCTGTGACCAAAATAACACTTTCAATTTTCTGTAAGAATTATACTGTAATAATAAACATTGTGCAATAAGGCTTATCTGGATAGAATTTCTTTCTTTCTATCAGTTATTAAATATAGTTATAAGATACATGTGTGTAAGCTGGACTAAAAAAAACCTTTTTTCTACCTTTTTGTCTCTTTTTTCCTTTCAGGACAATCCTGGGGTGGTAACCTGCATGGACAACCAACCCCACGGCCTGCAGACAGGCCAGAGTGTTGTCTTTAGAGAAGTCAGCGGTATGGAGGAGCTCAACGGCACTGCACGACAGGTCTCAGGTATTGTGTCTGCATTGTGGATTACGTATTCAGTACATTAGAGCTTTTACTCTGAGTTTGTTATTGTGGTGGTATAAAACCAGCATGCCCTACAGGTAGTGGGTGTAAGCAACATTTACAATATGATTGTGGTGAATGTTTATATAAAGTAAAACACACACTGAGTTTGTCAGAACATGCTCAGCCTGTAACTTCTGTCATATGTTTGATAAAAAGAATACAGCAGCTTTTGCAAGAGTACATTTATTGAGATGTTTTCTCTATGAGGTCACATAATGGTGTAGTAATCTAATCCAAGCCATGTTTGTACTTGTTTGTTTGTGCATATTTTGTGTGTGTGTGTGTGTGTGTGTGTGTGTGTGTGTGTGTTTGAATGTGTGTGGCATTAGTTCTTTCCCCTCACAGTTTTGCAATAGGAGACACATCCCAACTACAACCATATGCACATGGAGGTTTCTTTGTCCTGGTGAAAACTCCTAAGACATACAAATTTGTAAGTTGTCAAAAACTAGTTGTCGTATCATCCAGAAAATATTGCAAGTGGACAAAAGTAGATGCAAAAATGTTTAAATACATTGTCCTCATGGTTGTTCCTTTGCATTTATCCACTTATGTATTTCAGGAAACAATAGAACGACAGTTGTGTGACCCTCAGATTCTGACTCCAGACTTCAGTAAACCAGAGGTGAGAATTTAAAGAGAGCTGTGAAACTTGTGTCGCAAAGGGCAAATAGTGGGCCAGCTAACTATGAGCTTAACACTGGTTGTATAGTGTCATTAGGTTGGCTAGCACACATTACCATGGTAAAATATCCCAAATGGCTTGTGGGGCCAAGGACACATGGAGTCTAAAACTGATCAAAACTCATCAACTGCCTACCTTTGAGATAATCAGATGCCTGTTCAGAATTCCTACAGGCTCAAAAACACTTCCTTCACATTTTCCACTAGAACCACTGTCTTTCTTGAGTTTGGTTCCTTGTAAAACAGGTTAAACCAGATAACTCAAAGATGTCAGATAATTTTTGTTTGAGTTTAACCAAACAGTTTTGTTGTTTTAAATCCACCCAACAGGCTCCACTCCAGATCCATGCAGCCATGTTGGCACTGGACACCTTCCAAGAACAGCATAGTAGACTTCCCAACATTGGGTAAATCAAATTTCTGCATCTCTGCTCTTTACTGTCCCGTCCAATCTGCTGCTCTACTTTCTATTCTCTCTGCTTTGGTGTTTTCAGGTGTTTACAGGATGCAGAGGCTTTAGTAAAGCTGACTGAGGAAGTGAATGCAACTCTCACGAGCAAGGTGAGTGTTTCTCTCTCTCTCTCTTTATTTTATTTTATTTTTTATTTCTGATTTCATTATTTTGAAGCTGCAAAGACAGACATGCATCTTCCATGATTACACATGCACAAATGTCCAAGCATCACCCTGTATTTTGCTTTCCTCTCTCCTTCTTCCCCCCAGACTCCTGTAAATACTGAACTGGTGCGCTGCTTGTCAAGGACGGCGAGGGGAACTCTTCCTCCATTAGCAGCAGCTGTAGGAGGTCTAGCCAGTCAGGAAGTTCTTAAGGCCATCACAGGGAAGTTTGCACCACTGCAGCAATGGGTAAGTTACTACATTTATACTGTAAATCTCTGTTTCAGAGGGGAAGTGGTGCTTATTGACAGTTACATAGCACACTGTGTAATTAATTGTAATACTTTTGCAAATTTTAAAGCATTTTTGCATCAATTTGTTTCGTTTTTTTTTTTTGGTTTTCTTACCCTAACTATTAATTCTACCTCATTCTCCCACTGACTTGTTTAGTTGTATCTTGATGCCATCGAGGTCGTCAAGCCACTTCAGTCTCTTTCTGCTGAGGAGTTTTTCCCTAGGGGTGATCGATATGACGGATTACGAGCTTGCATTGGTGAATCAATGTGTCTTGAACTTCATAAGCTCAGGGTCTTCATGGTAAGATTTAGATTGTCTTTGCATATTAAAGGCATCTATTGAATGATGCTAAAGGTTATGTCTGAATAAACCCTACTTTGTTTTCTTCTCTAGGTTGGCTGTGGTGCCATAGGCTGCGAGATGCTAAAAAACTTTGCCCTGCTTGGGGTGGGATTGGCCAAGAGCTCAGGAGAGGTGGGAATTTATTCCCCCACTGTCTGACTGCATTTCTTATGTATTTCTGTGTTTTTCATCCTTGGCTCATGTGAGTTTAGTGGAATTTACTATGCTGCATATGTTACTTCTCAGGTGTGCATCACGGACCCAGACCTTATAGAAAAGTCTAACCTCAACAGGCAGTTTCTCTTCAGACCACATCACATACAGGTGATTCGGTGCTTACTTCCTCTTCTTCCTTTTGCACTTGTGCACCCTTATGTAATACGCTGCAGATATGGTTTGCGTGTTGACCACAACCAGCATTCATGCTTACACACATTTCTTGCTTACTTTTCTCTCTTTCTCAGAAACCGAAAAGTACCACAGCAGCAGAAGCCACTCGTGACATCAACCCAGACCTGCAGGTGGATGCTCACCTCAACAAGGTGTGTCCAGCTACTGAGAGCATCTACAGTGACTCCTTCTTCTCTTGCCTGAACCTTGTGGTCACTGCTCTGGACAATGTGGAGGCAAGGAGATATGTTGACAGGTTGGTGAATACATTGTACTTCATTGTTCTAAAGTCACACAACAAACCAATGTCCATGGTCTCATTATAAATGTGCTCATTACATGAATCTAGTATATTCTGCAAATTAAAGGTATTATGTAATTTCCAGCCGCTGTGTGTCCAATCAGAGACCTCTGCTGGACTCTGGTACCATGGGAACTAAAGGACACACAGAAATCATTGTGCCAAACTTGACAGAGTCCTACAATAGCCATGTGAGTATGGAACAAGTTTATCCCTATGTTTATGTGCTGCCTTTTGTTCGAAACTTAGTTGTTTTCTAAACTTTGTCCCATCACTATCCTAAAACAGCTTTCCTCTTACCTTTCAGAGGGACCCCCCAGAAGAGGAGATCCCATTCTGCACTCTCAAGTCTTTCCCTTCAGTTATAGAGCACACCATCCAGTGGGCCAGAGATAAGGTCTGAGCCATTCAAACCTTTTCTCTTGCTTCATTTCATGAGATCACTGTTCTCGTTTTAGAATGTATGCCACTTTCTAATTTTTTGTTTTGGTTGTCTAGTTTGAGAATGCGTTTGTGCACAAGCCCTCCATGTACAGCTTGTTCTGGCAAACCCACTCCTCAGCTGAAGTAGTGCTACAGGTATGACTTTGTGTATCATAAGTCTGGTTCTTACTCATCAACATATTTGTTGTGTAAGTCTGTTTCATCCATGCACTAATTCATTCAGTAAAGCACAATTTTTAAAGATAATTTGTATGTGTTGATGTGTAGAGGATGCAGGCGGGAGAAAGTCTGGAAGGGTCTTTCCAGGTCATTAAGCTGCTGAGCAGACGGCCGAGTCAGTGGGAACAGTGCATCACTATTGCCCGTCTGAAATTTGAAAAGTATTTCAAGAGAAAGGTAATGAGTCTCTACTGAAAGTTACATATTCACACTATTCAGATTGTACTTCACAATTTGTTATGCATTGTTTACATGTTATTTATGGTGTTTTTCTGTAGGCCCTACAACTGTTGCACTCTTTCCCCCTGGACACAAGGTTAAAAGATGGAAGTGAGTTTTTGCGAATTACATGCAAACCTGTAAAGCTATCAACTGATTTCTTACTAGTTTATTATGCAGAAATAGAGTATAAAATGGTACCATAAACAAAATATCTTTTCTTCCCTAGGTTTGTTTTGGCAGTCCCCAAAAAGACCTCCAACACCTATTGATTTTGACTTGAAAGACTCTTTGTGAGTATACTCCCGTATTACTGTTTAAGCCTTTCTCAGACTGCATTTTTCCCATCTAAGCTTGCCAAACTCTCCTCTATTCCCACCAGGCACTTCACTTTCATTGTCAGCACTGCCCGGCTCTTTGCAGGGATTTATAACATCCCTTACTCAGAAAAGGTAGGTCACATATTCTTAGGTGTACGCTCTTCTGAACAGAAGCTCTTAATCACTGACTGACTGGGCTTCTCTGTGTATCAGGATCTGTCTGAAGAGGAGGTGACCAGGATTCTCTCAGCTGTCAAGATTCCTGAGTACAGACCCTTAGAGAAAGTAAGCCTCTCAACTGATATGGCATTTGATATCTGTGTGAGTTGAAAATAATAATCCTAATCTTGTTGTGGATCTGTCCTTACCAGTGTATAGAGACAGATGAGACGGCAAAGAAGCCTGATCAGATGAAGTTGCCTGTAAGCAGTGAAGAGGAGAGGGAGGCCATCATACAGCTGGAGGAGGCCATTGCTGCTGACAGGGTCACACCAGGTATACAAACAAACATTTTTAAACAGACATGGAAGCTTAAATCTGAAACCAAAGTGGTTTCCTACAAAGCAAGAGTAATGGGTTAGTGAGGTGTGCCTAAAGCCAGAGTCTTCAGTGTCGTGACGGTGACTTTAACGTGCAAAACCACCATCGTCACTTACGCTGCAAGGCTGAGAAGCTGCAGAGGAGCGTGTGTTCAGAGATTTGGATTCCTGATGATAGTCTTTAGAAGTAATATCGATTCACAGCTGAAGGAGTACAGTAGCTATATTTTCAAACCTGTGTAGCCGTACGTTAGTCATGCCCTTGAACGAAGTCGCACAGTTACAGTGGTGCAACGTGTATTTGTCGCATTGGCACAGGAGCTTACATACAGTCAGTTAGTGATGCAGAAAATGCATAAATATGTTTTTATCCTTAATTCTGATTAGCCGTCCCGTCTGTTTTACACTGCTGTACTGCAGCTAATAGAACACAGATTAGAAAATTGAGTAGTCTTTTTGTACTCACCACAAGGAATATTCAGTTAGTAACATTCATATTACTTTGATTTGGCCAAAAACTAAGGGAAAGGGATTTTCATGTATCATTTATTATGGTATAGTGTTGAACCTAAATTCACTTCTTGAGTAATATGTTTAATTGTATGTATGTTAAAACTTCAACATCTAAATGCACATTAAGTGGTAAACACATAGATTAAAGCACACGATTAACAATTTAACAGCCCGTAACAACCAGCATTCCACGCTTGCCTTTTTTAGTAACAGTGCTTTTTGCTGTGATAAATAGTTAATAGTCTCCCGAATTCTCCACTATAACAATCCGTTCCTCTTGACCGAAGGGGACATGTGATTGGTCCATTTTGTGCACGAGAGTCAAATCATGCGTCAAAATTCCCCGTTTATGGGAACATGCACAGAGCCTGATGAAGAAAACCCGGGTCAACAAAGACAGTTAATCAGACAGATAATCACAGTTGTAAACCAATTATCTCTGATTATCTCTGGCAGCTAACGCAAAGAAAGCCTGACTATGTTGAACTTGCTGTGTAGTAAGCCCCTCTGAAGTGGTTATATCCATTACAACTGTGTGAACAGCTGAAGAATGTGCAGTCCTTCCTGTTAGGAGGGTAAATCTGTATTACAAACACTATAAAACTGCTTGTATTAGTTAGTAATATCGTGTATTCTTTCACATGTGCTCTGTCAGAGGAGCTACAGATGAGTCCCCTTCAGTTCGAAAAGGACGACGACAGCAACGGCCACATGGATTTTGTCACATCAGCATCTTCCCTCAGAGCCAGGATGTACTCCATCGAGCCCGCTGACAGACTTAAGACCAAACGCATTGCCGGCAAGATCATCCCCGCAATTGCCACGGCAACAGCTGCTGTGGCTGGACTGGTGAGAACAGTCATTTATTACAACTTTGATTATTACTCATGTCTTCATGCATTGCTTGTCCTGTAAAGACGGTTTAATTTCAAAAAGTTGGTGATATATAATGATTGACATTATACATATTTATTCAGAGTACAGCTTTACCTCTCTGCTGTACATGCAGCACCATATTTATACTGCATTGCAGTCTTTTCATATTTTAGTAAAATTTTTCTGTATGACTACGTTTATATTTTTAAGGTACTTGATACTTCAATTTCCCTCTGGATCAATACAATATGTATCTATTATATATCTATATTACAATTTCTGATATATTGCCAGTTTAACTTCATATTAGTGTTTAGATACTTAGATTTGACTTTTCAGTTTAATTGCATGTGGCTAACAATGTGTATGTGTTTCGTTTTCCATTCATTTATACTTTTTTTTATTGTTGATCTGGAAATCAACTGTACTGTATTGTACACAGTTGTCGAAAATTTAACATTTTGCTATTCAAGAGACTCTTCACGTGTGTTATTATTTGGATGCACTCAGGTGGCCCTGGAGTTGATCAAAGTGGTTGGAGGCTACGGGTTTGAATCTTTCAAAAACTGCTTCTTTAATTTGGCCATTCCTGTCGTTGTGCTAACTGAGCCTGCCCCGGTTAAACGGACGCCCATCAGGTAAGCGCATATTTGCAGTTTCTCTATCACACACACACACACACACACACACACAGTCTCACCCAGGTGGTGAGTGGATGGCACCTGGCTGAAAAGCATTGTTTTAACTTTTGTGCACTTCAAATTTCAAGTTGCTAATCCTCATGACCTCACCTTACTATTATAATGCAACATAGAAACAACTCCATGGCGTCTTTTCCCAGGAACAACATCTATTTCTCCATTTGGGACTGTTGGACTATCTTTGGCCATGAGGACTTCACTCTCTCTGACTTCATGAATGCAGTGCGGGTAAGAAAAATTTACTTGGATTGTTCAGTGTTTGTCTTTGTAAATCAGGTGCAGTTGCCCCATAGGCTTAAATTGTTTGCCATATTTTTTTTTTGTCAAGTTAAAGTTTGCTGATGATTTGTTGTTTCATTTTAGGAAAAGTATGGAATTGAGCCCACTATGGTGGTCCACGGTGTGAAGATGCTCTATGTGCCTGTGATGCCTGGACACTCAAAGAGACTCAAACTGACGTAAGTTCTTTACTCTGAACTCTTTCTCCTTATTGTCTTTATTTGTGACACAAAGAAGAAGTGCCCTTTTGAGTCAATAAGGTGTCAGTGTGTGGCAAATCAATTAAGTCAACAAATGGTCTTCTTTATCATCACACATGTATACGTGTCTGTATATGTGGTGCTTTAATGGATTAAAGTGAAGCATAACACCCAAATTTACAAAATGTATTTGATCATTTATAAAGTATTTTTCTTTCATACTTAAACTGAAATAATTTATCGTTTACCTAAGTGGAACAAATGAATTTCATCTTGATTCTCTGACCTTCCACAGGATGCAGAAGCTGATCAAGCCATCAGTGGACCGCCGCTACGTTGACCTCACTGTATCATTCGCTCCAGAGGCAGATGGAGATGAGGACCTCCCCGGTCCTCCTGTCAGGTACTACTTCAGCCCTGATGGTGAGACGCCGTGACACCTTCCTAGATGTCATCCTCAAACCTCTTGTGTCCTTATTTCCCTTCTTTCATGTAAATTGTTATATCCCCAATAACCAAGGCCAGGGCCGAGAGTTTTCCCTCAGGATGTAATCTGACAAGGGCAAAGCTCCTGGCCCCAGCACAATCCCCCACCTGTACATCACGGAGCAAGAAAGGCCAGTCGTGGTCCCAGTTTTTCTTGCCTCAGATCTAGCCAGTGGAACACAAGGCTGCTTGAGTAGCACTTATAATTGTACCAGTGTACATATATTTTCTCTGTTCTGTTTTCTACTCTGGTGAAATACACAGCTCTGCCTGTGTCGATGCCTTAATTGATTAATAACCTTTTTCTGTTTGTGGCAGTGAGTCTGACTGAAAACTATGTTTACAGAAACCTGCGTAGTCCCAACACACAGCCCCATTATTTTCCCCTTCATTTTTGTTTTAAATCTGCTAGTGTCTGAAAGGGGTGTGAGTAGGTTGTTGGCGCAATAAAGATTTGCAGTTGGTAGACATAATAAATTCCTCTTCCTCAGAGTCCTCTCGCTTTGGCCATCTACAGAAGTTACCAGTTGTTGGCCCTCTCCCCTTATAGAAACTGGCCACGCCAATATATGTTGTGTAAGTTAAAGGTATAACATGTCCGTGGACAATGGCAAAAACCACCAAAGATACTGATTATCATTGTGTCTGCAGATGATTGCTCTATATCATGGGGGATGGATATTACCCAAACATTCACCAGCAACACACACTGGCAGCATCTTGTGATGCTTCATCACAAGTTGATGCACATCAACTGCTTCAGAAAGGCAGCAGTTTTATCACATTGCTTCTAGTCAGTTGCTGTGCATGAAATGACACAGCCGATGTGTGGTGCACGTAACAATATGGGTAAAACTACCCACCTGTTGCTGCTAGTCTTACCTACCTTGTTAAATACTTCAGTAATGACTGCACTGAAATCAGTTATCATGTTTGGGCAAACAATATATTCATCATTAGATAAAGTACTGGCATGAGTTTAATGACTGTTTCACACAGAAAAGCCTTATTTTGACAGACATGAAACATCTGTACCAACATCTGGGATCACACTCCTACCATTTAAAAAATAATTTGTTTAAAAAAAAAAAAAAAAGAAATATTTTCTGTTCATGATTTATTTGTTATATTTGTTTATGGATGTGTGTTTGTGACATGTATTTATTTACTTGTTACTCCTTTTTTGTGTCAAACTGAGCCTGTGTTGATGAGCTCTGTTGAGTCATGGTGCACTGGTTAATTGTTAATCAATAATGAGCAAGTCATCCTAAACCTGTTAATCCAGGCATATAAACCACCCTCCCATTTAGTTCCCATGGAAGGTTGTAAAATGGGTCTTGAAATAGCCTGCGCTGGCTTATATTGGCAATAATGTCAATGTTGAATTCAATCATTAAAATCAAGCTTTGTATTGAGTTTGTTGAGATCCATCTGACGATAAAGTAAGATTTGTCATCTGTCTTGAATAAACGTCTGAACTGAAGCCAAACAGTCAAAACTGAAGTCACACAAAATGCTTCCTTGGCATTCTTTTATTTTTCTGCCCATAACCACAGGTGGTTACATTTTTCTTTGCACAGCAAATGTCTACCATATTGACAAGACTTCTTGTGCAGTAAACTTACATGTAAAACAAAACAGTGTTAATGAGTGACAATGAAAATGATGTATGTTCTTGTGACCGACAGCTCAACCCATGGTCCAATAAAATGTGAGATTTCAGGATGTCTACAAAATTAAAACTGCTGAGTCTCTGTTTTAAAATCCTCAACCTCCCTGACTGTTGCAGACAGTATTTTTTACATTTATTCCATCGGCTATCATGTATTGGGAAAATGCATCATTTATGATATTGTACACTAGAGAATAGAATTATAAATACATTCAGTAGTTCATTTAGTTCTCATAGCAAAACCATAGACTGGATTTAAGTTGCATTTCATTATTGTGATTTTAAAAAATGAGTTTGTGCATATGATAGTATCTACATATCTTAAATAACACTGAGGAAAAAAAGTGCATTGTGTTAGATTTGGAAATATTAAATTATTCACTTTATATATCAAGGTCCTGCAGGTTCCCCCAACTGGGTCCCACTTTAACTTTGGCCTTTAGCTTCACATATAGTTTCACTGCTGACTCCATCTCCCGCTTGACTATCTGTGCAACCTGACAGAAAGAGAGGTTGGGACGAGAAGGTAAAATAATTTTTCTCCGAAATGTGCAGACAATACACTGAATGAAATGTTTGAATGTATTTTTCAAACAAACATATTTATCAACTATCACTCATGGATTGACAACCCACACACTCAGTCTCGTACCTGTATGAGGTCTTCTTCTGTGGTTTCGTAGATGAGTTCATCATGCAACTGCAGGACAAAGTAGGCTCCTCTGAGTAGAGACGTCCCAGCTCTGCGGTTATTTCGAGCTGACATGATTACAGACATGATTAATTGACTTAATGATTCAGTGGTCGTCTCTGCATGTTGCAGTCATACAAAATGAGATGAGATCACGTTGAGGTCACCTGAGTGTGTGTGCTGGTGAGACAGTGGAGCTGCAGGATATGATTTTCGAAGCTGTTTCTGGATGTTCGCAGTGGCCAATTTAACAATGTCAGCTGCTGAACCCTGTACGGTTGTGTTCACTGCTTGCCGCTCCGCCTGAACAAGTGAAGGAGGAAGAGAGGGAAGCAGACAGGGCATTAAACATGGATTAAAACAAAACATACACGAGTTTCATATTACACTTTACAGATAAATTGGGATGTACAAGCTTGCTTACATGAGCTTTGATGTGCACATTGGTGCTGGTGATTCCAGCCAGATATCTCCTACGGCCCATCAGCGTCTGAACATAGCCATCTTTTATACAGTTCTTAACAGTCTGTTTAAGAAAAGCATTGATCCCTGAAACGTAAGACAAGACACAGATGTAAATATCTGTACATAGGTAACCTTTGTTGTGTTTAGAATGGTCCTTCTCAGTATTACAAGCTTTTTTTTTTTCTTCCACATGTATACTTAGGCAACAAAGTAGAAAATAATCTGAGTCAAATACATTTCAAACAACTGCATATGTGTGTATGATTATAGGGACATTGGAATGACTATAAGCAACACATAAGTACACAAATAATTCACATACAGTACTGTGTATTCATACCTGGGCCCAGCAAGCAATGACTGGTATTAAACAGAGAGGCTTCCAAAACCAGCACTTAAGGTCTCGAGCACTTAGGTCCATGTTCATGCACCACCAGGTAGTAGAAAAGTGTATGCCATGTTGAAGAAATACCAACATGCTTCACCTATTTACTTAACCTGCACTTGATGTGTACTTTTCTCGTACACTGCCTCAAATCTGGATTTAGAGCCAAGTGTATCCCACAATTTACCTACTGCACCACATTCTCGCAGCTGCTGGCTTTAGTGTGACTAAAACAGGGTTTTAGGGGCAATATTATATTAGAAGGTTTCACGTGTACAATTCTATTCTTTATAACACTAATAAAAACATTGTTCTTTCATCAAATACTTAAAGAAAGTCACATTTAGCAGAAACATTCAAAATAATTTCATGTTATGCCTCTTATTGTATGTAAAGTACATGGAGATGCCTCTACAGATTCAATGTCTATTAACTGTATTAGTCCTTTCAGCTTCTCAGTGTGTGTTTTTACTGTCATCTCAATGCAAACCCTGCAAAACCTTAATACTTGATCAGGTGTATTTGATCCATTGAATCATGTTAGCTGGACTGTGTGCATATACAGTCTTTGTCAGTGACATGATGTTGTTTTTAACCCCCAAAGCCAGGCTGTCTTAAAGGACACTCAGGGATTGTGGCAAATACTTAACCAAAGTAGGCACATGACTTCTCACTGGTGCTGCAGGTGTGAGTGTTGTGTCTGACCCAGTGCACACCTTTGTATCTGGCTTTGAAACTCTCGATGTAGCAGGCTGCATCATTCTCCTCCACTCCCATTTGCTCCCCCAAAGATTTGGCTCCCATCCCATAGATAATGCCGTAGCAAATCTGCAAACACAAATACATGCACACGCTGGTGAGCTTACAGGTGAGCATCTATGCGTGTCCATGTTATCTTTCTGCCCGGTTGTACCTGTTTTGCCTGTTGTCTGAGGCTGTCTTGCACAGATTCTGGGTCAACGCTTTTCCACTCAGCAGCGATGCAGCGAAACACATCTGCTCCTCCATTCAGCACCTTGTGAATGCACAGAGTGTCAGCCATCTCAGTTAGTTTATTGATGTTTGATACATTGTTTTCTTGCTATTCACTGTATCTAAAAGCCGCTGACCTGCAGGAGGCGCTGGTCCTTTGAGAGGTGAGCTAAAACTCTCAACTCCAGCTGGGAGTAATCAGCAGCTAATATCATTCCACCTACGGTTCAGAACAGACAGACACAGCTGACAGGACAGTTTGAGGAAAAAGCTGATGACAGAAACGGTAATTACCCATACACAACAACAGTATCATCATAGTAACCTGAAAAAGGAATGAAAGCATGTCTCATGCTGACGGAGAATGCAGGGCCCTGTTCTGCAGGTTCAGCTGTGACTGAGGGCACCACAGAGCGTCTCTTCTTTCTGAAACACAGAGTAAGAAAATTATTCTAGCAGCCCACCTTATATTTTTCACTCTTTACATGTTCAACTTGGGATAAATCTTGTGGAATCAAGTGCATCACCTCAACATATCAGGCAATACTGAGTATATTTTATAAAATTTCCCACAGTGTATATTTTTTTCTTCTTTTTTTTTCCATTTTAAATCCATTTTGAAATCAATATAAAGTGAAACACAGATATATTTACATGATAGTTTTTGTGCTACACTGTGGGAGTGTTACTGTTCTTGTTTGTATATATTTCTTACAGGTGGCTATTAGCATGGAAGATTGGGCTCAACATCACAAGCAAAAAAAAAGGTAAATAAGGTGTATAGTTGCCTCCTTATCCAGGTGGATCAACACACTGCAAATATTAAATATGAATTTAACATATAAACCTTTGCATTCTGAAAATAATATCCACACTTTTCTAAAAACAATTAGGCACACTGTAAAATGTATCAAAAATCTCGAGTTGCCAGTGCAGTTTGAGTGCCAACTTATTTTATGTATCAAATTTCACAAGAAAATTCACAAGCGCTAAAAATAAGGTTCCACTGGAGACATGCAAGTTGTGAACTTTGACCCGAGGAAGTCTTGACCTACCCCGCTTTGCTGCTCATGTGGCAGCCGTCTTGTGAAGTCTGACTCTCACCCACCACCGTGGGCATGTAGATCTCAAAGTCTTTGGGGACATTCTGTATGTTGGGCTCAGTGAAGCTCACTCTACCTAAAACCAGAAAGAGCTGGGTCACTGTATGCTTTATATTTACTTCAACTACAAATGAACTGCACAAGAGCACGTTTTAAGTCATACTGAGGTATGTCTACATTACATTACTTACAATAAAGACGGGTGCACGTAAAGTCTTTGTGTGTTAGTGTGTGTTCTACCTGTGGCTGTGTGCGTCTGGGCGATGGGGTATATCCTGTCCATCTTCAGTGTCAGGTGACATTGCTTCTCCCTCTGCAGTGGGAACACCACTTTAGTCAAGGCATTAGTGATCCGCCTCCACTCCAGAATTACACCTGGCAGCGGATGCAGAGGGCGAAGCTTCTCCAGGACATCCTGATGAGGGAAATAAACATTTTTGATCTAAGAACTCAGTCTGTTGATTTAGTAATGTTCAGGATTTTGGGAGTTTAAGTTATGAGGAAGCTGAATGAGAATCAGCCAAGTCAACATGGATGCGCTGTTATGTTGAGGAAGGCAGAAGGCACTTCATAGCAGGCTGTGAACAAGACACAACATTAACACCTGAGTGTGACCAACTGTAATGAGTTTAGCAACGGATGTCTACTTGTGGTGTGGCACATAAAGAAAGGCACTCTGTAAGTCCCTCAGAAAACAAACAAGAGTCCTTTTCTCCATGCTGCATAAACTATGACTTGATTCATCACACCAAGTTTTAAATTCTTCAGAGAATATGCAGCTCTTAAACATGCACAGAGAATTTCCACAACACTGACACCATCATTTCAATTCATCAAACTGTGCATGTGTTTACTCAAAGATAATTTTGCTGTTGTATGACAACAGTGGAACTGCAGGAATGATTTTGTATTCTGCAAAATGTTTTCACCTTGGTAGTGCTGAACTGCTTGCCCAGTCGCACTCTGCCACCGCCTCTCCGAGTGTAGCCCAGAGTCTTCTTACTTTTTGATGCATTTACATCACCATTTGGAGGCAGGTGGAGCTCCAAGAACAACACCTACAGCATGCACGTGAGCATACAGAAGTTTGGAAATATTCATCTAACACTGCTTGCACATGTGCTTCGCTGACCAAACTGCAGATTGATTCAAAAACAAGGCTGGGTTAGAGAAGTAATGTCAGACCTGAGCTACGTCATCAACACTAGTGAGGGAGAAGCTGTGTCCAGCGAGGCTGTAAGCTTCAGATTCCAGCGCTGACAGTTTGGCTTGCATCACATGTTTTTGTCTTTCACATTCTTCAGTGCTAAAGCCAACTCCATTTAATTCCAACAGGGCCAAACAAACCTGGGAAGGCATCTCTATGTTCCTGAATACATCTGAAATATACGCACATGTTAAAACAATGTCTAAATAGCTTATTTTCACAACAGATCTTACAGTGTTTTGTTTTTATACCTAGTGTGCCGTCTCCCTCCAGCAGGGCAGTGAGATGGTTCATGACAGCGTGTATGAGCACACTCTTCGTTGCCGCTCTGACTCGAGGACAGTATGATTGTGCATTCCCGAGTCCATCCAGCAGAGCTAACTCTTCAGGACAGTAGACAGTCACCATGTTGGGTAGAGTCCTCTCCTCGCTGCCAGGGTCCAACAGCCAGCATGCAACCTTTGGTGGACATTCAAAACAAAGTCATTTTGCTGCATTGTTAAGACTGTTTCTGATGTTTTATAAAATTGTTACCCATATTTGTGCACATTAAATATTGTTTTTAAGGCCGTAATGTACAGATTCTGTATGTGATGATAGATTAATTCAAATTATTCAGATCGTTAAAAACTTACAACTTAAATGAGACCATCCTGGTTAACACTGGAGCAGAGCTGTTTACCACTTCATAGATTTTCCATGTGGGAATATCAATCGTGGGCTTTTTACAAAGTCCTATTTAGTTAAAATTAACAGAATGCATGAGAATGCTTTGGCTTGCTGACATTTCTGACTTCTCTTCCATGCAAAACTCTTTCAGTTGCAAGATGATTAAGCTTTTTTTTTTTTTTCATATACTGCCCATTCAAAATTCCTCGACAACATTTCAAATCTAGACTAGACTAGGTCTTCCATAATCCTCCATTTCTTCCTGTGAAGCCATTCTGGGGTGGAAGTGTGCTTTTGAACATTATCCTGTTAAAAGGTCACTTCCGATTCAACTTCAGCTTTCAGACAGATGGTCTCACGTGATCTTCAAGCACTCTTTGATATGATAAAGAATTTATACTTGAATGAGTTACTGCAGGCTGTGCAGATCTTGAGGCAGTGAAGCAACCACCAACATAACATTTCCTCCTCACAGGTGGTATGCGGTTCTACTGTTACTGTAGCCAAACAACATCTTTGATTCATCTTTCTAGACCGCACTATTCCAAATGGCCTGTCTTTTCCTTTACATCCACTAACAAACTGTAGTATTTGGGACAGCAAAATCATTTTCTTGGCATGTCTCTCATGCAGGTCAAATTTGTGAACTATCTGACTGATTGCAGTTGCAGCACTTTGACACCAACAGTTGTAGAGTTACCTGCAGATCCTGTAATGAATTTTTTGGGGTCTGCTCTTGGCCAGATTTAGCTTTGGCAGCCAATTTTGGACACACCGGCAGTTGTTTGAAATCCACACTATTGTAGATGATTACAGTGGAAGGATTTATTTCAGATCATTTGGAGACATTTTAAACTCCTTCCAACACTCATGCCTTCACAACCTTTTTTTCTGAAGGCCCTGGATAGTTCTGTAGATCTTTGCATGTTGACACCACACACCTTGAAAGCAAAGAGAACTCTCGGCCCTAGATGTCAGAGGGTTAAATAAAGGCTCCACCTGTCACTCCTTAAAGAAGTTCTTGTCATTGGCACCTGATCTGGATGATGGCATGATAAATGTACACTTACTTTTTCCATGTAGCTGATCTGTTTTTCCTTTTTTTTTTTTAAAATGAGGACTACAATATGTAAGTTTTATGTTTGAGTATTTTACCTTTTTCTGTAGACACCAGTTCAGGTGGATCAAATACGTGTTTAAATGTCAAGAAAAGCTAATAACTTCCATATTTAAAGGGTGCACATGTGATTTCTGTTTTCTTACCTTTGGGTCTTCACAATCTCCCTCCAAACTGATGCCACAGCTCAGAACTAGCGTTTTGTACACCTGGATGATGTCATATGTGACGACCACTCGCACTTCATGTTCAGCAGATTGTCTGCTGAGACAAGATTTCACCTGCAGCAGCCGCTCACTTACTGGCAAATCATCATCCAGTGGAGGTGGGGCCAGACTGGAACTCAGACCTGCAGGGTGACAGACAGCCTGAACTCAGGAGACATTTTTTAAGATGTAGCTTGTGCATCAAAAGGCATATGTCTGTGTGTCAATACCTCTGCTCTGCTCTTGCTGCAGAGATATATAGTATGCATCTCTTGCTCCCCAGCAGACAGACAGTCCAATCAACACAAGTCCTTCACTGTTCCTTACTGGGAAACCATTAGCAGTGTTCTGATGAGCTGCTGACACTGCACAGAAAACATGCATGAATGAGGAGATTTCATTCAGGGCAGGCTACTTTGGTTGTCTGTGTTGTAGCTGACAAGGCAAAAGACAGGTACAAAAAAAGACATCTCTGCACAAATACAAAATATCAGATAATGTCAATTTAGCGCTAAGTGCTTGGCAACCATTTTATCATATTTTACAGGAAGTCAATGTGCTATTTGTTCAAGTGTTTCATTTACCTCGCCTATGTTTTCCTCCTATTTCCCCGTCAGGCTGCTGTCTGGGCTCCCTCTTTTCACAGGCCAAAGTCAGAGAGTAGCGCTCCTTTGTTGTCCACTCTTTAATGAAAGTGTCAAAGAGGTGTCTGTCACTTGCCACATCTATGATGGAGAAGCTCCCAGAGTTGCTAGAAGACAGCGATGCATCCTGAGAGAGCTGAAGAGTGAAGCCTTCATGAATTTCAGGCGATTCTGTCTCAGACAGATGCTTTGGCTCAGGGGAGGCTTGAGAAGTGGAGTCTCTGGGAGGAGAGAGTTTCTGGTTGGTATGTGGGGAGGGTTTGGTTTTCAAACTTGAGGGTGGTACAGACTCCAGATCAGGTTTAGGTAGCATCTTTGATTCCAGTCTACGACATTTGTGTTGATGTTCAGGGACAGTTTTCAGCTGTTTATTGTAAGAAACAACTCCTGACAGATGATTACTGTTTCCTGAGTGAGATTTAAGACATTTTGCCGATTTTCCTTGGAAAAGGCTTGAGGGAGTTGACTGGTTACGTAGTTGAGCAGTGAGAGGCGACTGAACAGATGAGGTTGTTAGTTTTACTCTTGGTGTGACAGGTGGTGTTTCCTGAGTTGGGGGAATAAGGTCACCAGCAGAGCCTGGCCGCTCTGTTACATTCTCACCGTCATGTTTCGAGGTTTGTCCTTTTTCAGAGTCACTGTCACCAGAAACAGCCTGCTTTAACTTTCCCCTTGTTCTGCCAGCTTCTGTCAAGGTCTGAGGTATCACTGAAGCAGTGGTGGGTGTTTGAGTGACTGTGAGGCCTCCTGTTTTGTTTTGCTGGTCAGACATACTTGGCCAGCGGTCAAAGATGTCTTGTATACCAGGGCTGCAATAAAAAGGTGCGTTTTGGACAGGTGGGTGTTTAAAAACTGCATTATCTGATAATAAAGCATCCATTTTTTCTTCCTTGTCTTTTTCCTCAGTTCTTTTCTTCTCTCCCTGATTCCCAGTTCCACTGTCTTCATTCATCAGTCCCTGTCTCCCACCTTGTTTAACGTTTTTTGGTGCATTATTATGCTGTTTAATTTCATTTCTATGGTCATGATTATTAATAGCTTTTTCCTTGTTAAACTCATTTTGAGCTGTAGTCGTATGCTGTGGCTGTATCCCACATGGTTCAGATTGTGGCTTTGACTGCTGTTCTTCACACAGAACATTGTCAGTGTTTGGTGGCTTCACTTGATGGTAGCTTGTCTCTTGCACTGTTTCAGTTCTTTCTGTGGGTTTCAACAAAGTCTGCCGCTCCAGAAAATGTTCACCGACCAACAGCGAGTCGCCCCACTCTGACAGGTTAAAGGAGGACTCGCCCCATTGGACTGCCTCCTGCTTTTCTGCCTCCTGGTTGGCTAGAAGCTCGCTGCGTCGTCTGTCCTGGGTGGATGGAGGAGGACACTTGTCTCTGACCTCCTGGCTGATAGATTCGTCTTCGTCTGATTGGTCAGGACTCAGACCTGCCAGGAGGGGACTGTCATACAGGCTGTCGAACAGGAAGCTGCTGCTTTTGTTAAAATTCTCAGAAGCAGCCTGATTAGCATCAGGGCTCTGATCATCTCGTGCACCTTCATTGTTATCTGCGTTAAGGCCACCACCTGGACCAACGGAAATCTGAAAACAACACCAAAGCTTTTAATTTTTAAAGAGGTTGAATATTGGATTAGACGGTGTTTCCTATAGGCGATCATTACATATTAGGTGATTCTAGTCACTTACCTGGTGGCTGGTGTTAAGGATGAGTTCCATCTGGCTATCTGTGAGAGAAATATTGAATCTGGGAGATGCTTTATTAGGCCCTTCAAGCTCATTTCTTCTCTCATCTTTGTTCTCAGCATGCTCGACTGCTGTTTCTACCATTTCCTCTTCTCTTGTCTTTTGAGTTTCTACCAACTCATCCATACGTCTGCCATTGTCTTCTCTGTGTTGGTCTGTCTGTTGAACAATGATTCTTTCTGTCTGAGTGTCCAGTTCAAAGCTGTCACCAAAACTCTCCTCTCCCATTTTAACATCTCCTTCAGCCTCTTCATTTGTCTTGTCTGCTGCGTAGAGTTCAGGAGATGAAAACTTATCTGCTTCTTTGCCATCTATCTTTCTTCGCTTGGCCTCAGGAGAGACAGACAAAGGAGAGTCTAACACATCAGCATTTGTAGGTGCAGAAACACTAGGAAGTGTTTCTTCAACAGGAGCAGGAACAGCTGTAGCGGTACCTGAAGGCACTGAGTTTTGGACTGAAGAATCCATTGTGGGTTTTGAGTGTGATGCCTGTGCAGTCTCTACATTATCTTGTAGGCTTTTGTCAGTTTGTATGGACTGGAGGACCTTGCTTAATGCTTTTGAATGCTTCAGTATACCTGACTGCACAGGTGAGGCAGTAAGCCCTGTGGTGCAGTTTCCTTTTGCTGTCCTTGTTGAAACACTTTGTTGTTGTTCTTGCCGGGATATTGGGGCTCTAAAGCGTGGGAGCAGCATTGGAGAACATAAGGGCTCTGGCTGTGGCAACAGTTGAGACAGGGGGCTGGCTACAATCTCAGACAACTCCTGTGTTAGACTCCTTTCAGGAACAAGACAAATGGTTTGATGATTCTCTGGTCTGATTGAGACAGACCCTTTACTTGTCTCTCTTTCTTTTGGTGTTGCTTTTTTGCACTCTTCTCCTTCTTGTACTGACCCTATGTTCTTCTGTTTTCTTTTTTTCACCTTATCTGGATTTTCTGTTATATTTGCCTTTAATGTATTTGCCCCTGTTTTTATTGTTTCTTCACTTCTTTCCACTGGAACTTCATTGGTTGTTTGTCTGATTTCTGATGCAGCCCTGTCTTTCTTTCTAGGCTCCTCCAATATTCTCTTTAATTCCCTCACTTCAGGTTTGCAGTTCCACTGCTCTCTTCTGGCTTCTCCTTCTTGCCCACCTTTTCTTGTCCCTTCAGCCAACCTTTTCTCAATTTGAACAATTTCCTTCCTCTCCTCTCTATTTTTCTCAGTAACTCTCCTCTTGATCTGCTTTCGCTTTTGATCCTCTTCAGCGCTGTCTGTCTGTGTCTCATGTGAGCTGAGATGTGAGTCAGATGATGTGTCCGAGTCCCTGCTGTGAGCGTCATCAGGGCTGTTTACAGCAGGAGCACCAGCAGGAAGCGTTGTCGGGTCCCACTGAACTCCTAACTGGGCCAGGTCTTCTTGAAGAAGGAGCCTTGCCTCAGAAACTATTTCTTCCGCTGCTTCCTGTTCTGTCAGAGCTCGTCCACCGATGACCCAGACGCAGCGGAGGCTTCGTCTCTCAGCTGCCTCCATCTCACTCTCATCCACCGCACGCTTAGAGCTGATGAGAACAAACAGTACAACATTGGCTTTAGATCTGTAGTCAAGTTTTCAGAAGATTGTAACTTGAAGTGCAGTGCTGGTGCTACAGTTAAACATTCTATATGAGATTAGGATTTAATGAGTGTTTAAAGGACTGTACTTGCTTCTATTGCCTTCACTTTTTAAAAATAAAAGAGGTTAATGCATGTTGATTGCAGCATTTTATATGCCTGCACACTTCTGAGCACAACTTTATTTAAATAAAAACCTAATTCAAAGTGCACTAATACTTACTGACTTTTGACTGAGTTTTCATTGTGTATTTTTTGAACTAGTAACTGTTTTAAGATGTTTTTCACTCAGATGGTTAACTACACCTGACTTTACAGAGTTGTCAGGCTATGGTATGTATATAAGACGTTACTCAAACATTCCAGTCTTGCAAAGAGCTGACTGAAAACAAAATGTTTTTGATTTAAACAAATTTGTGGTTTCAAATCAGTGTGCAGTTTCTACTGTTTTAATTAATGCTAATTTCCAATGGCCTTGTAGTGTGATGTGCATATAATTGTGGTCAAGCTGTGGTAGCAGTGCAAACCTGAGTGCATCCGGCATCATCAGTTGCATCGACTTAAAAGGTTAGGGTCAGTTAAGTTGATTAATTTTGCATGACAGCTCTTCTGTCTCTTACATGTTGTACAAGCACAAATAAAGTGCTGTTACTTAGGGTTTAAGTTGTGTTCTAAAATCAAATGTAATTTTTTTATTTTATTTACTTATATATTTTCTTTATTCTTATCTAGTTTTGCTACCTTTTATTAAATTCTGTTTGTGTTCAATTATGTTATAATGGCTCAATAAATGAAACATTCACTTTTTGCACAACTAAATGCTGTGCTATTAGCCTATGTGTCCCCTAAGGACTAATATACTTGTTTTCCTAACACAAATGTATATCTTAATAGAAGACATATATACAAATACACACCTACCTCTTAAACGGGACTGCATTCCGCAAGGCTTTCTCCACGTCAGCTACAGTAGCACGGGCTAGTTCTGCAACAGTACAGAGGCCTTGGGCATACAGCGCTCTGGCTCGTGTTGCATTCAGAAGAGAAACCCTGACCAGATCGACCAGCTCCCTCTGGACTCCAAAGCTGAGTCTGGTCTGGTACTGAGACAGCAGCAGCTCCATGTTGTGCCATCCCAGACGCTTGCAGAACACAGTTACCATACCTGATGGGAATAGCACAGAAGAATTTCTTTCAGCTGCACAGCCATGTATGTGATTTGGAATCACCAATGTGTTGCTTTTTAGTTCAGTATTTTCCTTAGGTTTCTTTGTGTGTTTACATATATCATGGAAAATAAACAACATCTGATATGGAACAACACTGGGACTTCATAAACCATCTCACAGTAACATGATGCAAGAAGGAATGAGCACTTATAAATGATGGATACCTGATTCTAAATAAAATATTCAGAAATATCAGCTAATGGATTTGGTTCTGCCCTGCATAACTATCACTCAAAAGCTTTCCTGCTTTTTGCATTAAGTTATTATACTTGTTACTGCTTTCCCTGTTTAATACAAAGTCTTGGTTAGAATTCAAAGGCATTATATCCTTCAGAGTAGAATGCCACGTTGTAATGTGCTGTGCTACAAGCCACAAAATGTTGTACTTCATCAATTCAAATTCACAATAGCAACTTGCCAACAGTCCTAAGAATGTACCTGCATATGTGGATGCAGATTGCTGGAGAGACTGTAACTGCCCACGATTGCAGTTGTATTTAGATGCAACAGTTCCCAAAGGGACCTCATTCACCAGATCCTGCAGTACAAGAGTAGTGAAAAACCTGAGGAGAGATTAAAAAAAAAAAAAAAAAAGAGGATGCAAATGACAAAGGATCCCACCTAATTAAAAAAATGAATAGAACTTTCAGGAGGTACATCTTTCAATGGGTTTGTTTTTTGTGTCAGCTTATGTCCAAGAGCCACAATGTTGGAAATCATTGTGCAAATAATGGCCACATTTTTGAATGATGAATATAATGAACATAATGAACACACGGCACTGCACTGCACTATACTATATTACAAAATCAGAGCTAGACTATACTCTGACAGACATTTTAATTACAAAAATGAATTTTGCTGGTGAGTGGTTCTTATGAGGCCCAATGCAAACCTACATGGACTCTCATTTACATAATGCAACACCGAGCCCCATGACCATAACACTTAACTGTCACCAACCCTAGAACCTTCAAATCACATGTGAAGTCACAAGACTATGTTAATCTTTAGCTGGACTAGTTTTGCCCATTTGAGGCTTTTGCTCTGCTTTTCCAGATTCCTGCATACTGCAGCTGTAACCCTAAAATGTGGCCTTGTGAGAAGCAGTTTTTTGTCACTACATAACAATGCACATACACCCTACCCAATAACTCTTGTCATGACTAGCAGCCTAATTCTGACATGATGGCAGGATGTCATCCAAAACAGACCATTACAAACTTTACAAATGTAAATGCTTCCAAGTCACATGCTGTTTTTAAGTTTTATTATTATAATCCACATACTTTGGCTTGCTGCTACTTTCAGTCATATTTTTAAAAAGTTAAAACACAGAAAACTAAATCAGAAGGACTGTTTATAGATGGATGTACATATAACTTATGTAATTAAAATAAATAAGTGCATTACCTTTTATGAATAGCCATCTGTCTATGCTGCTTTTCTGTCTTGGCAACAAGTTTGCCGCTGACAGATCGTGCAAGAAAGCCTTCCTGGACGCCAACCAGCTCTGCTACTCTCTTCATCGATGACGACAGCTGCTCCCACAAACAGAAGAACTGATACCAATCTATGGTGGTCCACTCGGCGTAGAGCGGCGTGATCTGAGAAGAATTCAGACACAGAATTTTAAATACTTTGCTTTGGAGAACTGGTGTGGATTTTGTAAGTTTCATGAGAGGATGCTTTTGCTAGTTTACAGGATGATTAGGATTTATGTACAATGAGGCATCTATTAGTAACATTAAGGGGGAGCATATATCCAGCAGAAATTCTTTCAACAAGTTATAATGTGTGTACCAGATATAGGATGTGCAAATCATTTTCAAGTACAAAGCCCTTCATGGCCCGCTGGAGATCAGCAAATATTCCCAGAGCCTCTGGAGGTGAGAGGGAGGAAGAAAGGGTGGCAGCACCGAGCTGGGTTGGACAGTAGCGCTCATCTGAACATGTAGAGACAACAGAGGATAAACAGCCATAAATGTCATGGAAAATGTGAGAACAATTCATACTTGTGCTCAAGTTGTATAAAAGCAATAATCAAAGAAAAATAATAAATGAAATTTATGAGCAATCTATTGCTTAACTGTGAGAACAATTTTGCTAAATCTCAGTTACCAGAGAGTCATGACATTACTGGAGGTCTATTCATCATGTAGCAGTGATATCAAGTAAAGGATGAATATGGCAGATCATAAGATAACACTGTGACAATTGTGGCATTACCATGTCCCTCTTTCTGGATACTAATGAATTCATTCTCCATCAGCCATTCAACACAGGCCTCAATAGCTCCTTTGTTGGTCTCCTCATTTGATTCTTTTTTGCTTTCACGTTTCATGCTGGCAGCCAGAAGTGAGCACGAAGCATACAATCTCACATCCTGTGGAGTGCAGGCTACGCCTCCAACAATGATCTGTGATTCAGAATGATGTAAAGAAGAACAATTACACGCATCTTTATGTAGCTGATTGTTTTGTGACTGTGAGTTAAAGTGCCTTTGACTAAAATGGTGCAGTAACTATATATAAAGACAAATTAATCTAAACCATTAACAGCATAAGTCATTTTCATTTTTGCCAGTTTAAGTTCTTGGAGGTACTAATCATACCTCCAGGATGGCCCTCAGCATGCTGGTGGTAACACCTTCTCCTTCTCTTCTCACAAGGCAGCTGCTGATTGGCTGAAGAGCACCTTTAAGGAGGCTGATACCTTTCTGATGCTCTGCCTGCTTACACACCAGCACACTTTCACCTAGAAGGGAAGAATAAAATGACGTCATTCTGAAGAAAAGATGAGTTTTTATCAACTTTTTAAGCAAGACAATCTCAATTATTCTAAAAAAAAAACACTGACAGACACCAAAATAACAATTCACATTTTATTTGTCTCTAACCTGTAGTGTCCACCCCTTTCCTCCCTGCTCGCCCGGCCATCTGTTTGTATGTGAGCGGGTCCAACAAGTGCCCATTGAAAGTAGGCGTTCTAATGATAACCCTGCGAGCTGGCAGATTAACCCCTGAGGAAAGGGTGGACGTGGCAGCCAGGACTCGGACCGTGCCCTGACGAAAAGCTCCCTCCAACACGTCACGCTCATCAAATGTCAAACCTGCACAGTCAAATGTTGTGGAAAATCTTATTTACATACTCAGGAAAAAAAGTTAGATGCAAATTGTTTTTGTGATTCAAGGGCTGGGTAAATGCATTTACCAGCGTGATGAAAAGCCACTCCCCATGGCACAGTGCGCTGCAGGATGGGGTCTAAGCCAGCCGGAGTGCGTCTCAGTTGGGCTGTTACATCCACTAGTCCGTCTCGGTCCAGACACACTGGCTGAGGCTCAGCTTCACCTGGACGATCAGCAAAAAAAGACACCAGAATCCAAAATTTTATACGCAGCAGCACTCTTAAAAAAAAATAGTAATAATCATCAACATGAAAAATAACACAAAATGCAACACAAATCATCCTTTAAATAAGCTTCAGTTTGACTTCAATTAAATCTGAACTGTATTTACATATTTATTACAATTTCACATACCAGCATGCCTGAGGTTATAGAACTCTCTAGCAATGCTGTCTGCCAGCTTCTCACACCAGTTCTTTGAAGGGCAGAACAGCAGCACAGAGTGGCCCTCTCTCACCGTTTCATAGCACAAGCTCACTATGTGGTCATCATCACCCTTCAAACAGTAAAAGAGTACACAGTCTTATTACTGTTCGTGAGAAAGTATGCATCCATCACAATAACACACATACTGGATCATTTCTGGACTACTCAGTCTCAAATTACCTTAACGTGGAGAGCAGGGGTGAACTGCCGGATCACAGTGAGGCTCTTGTCATAGATGTCGCAGCCCACCTTGACATGCTCCTTCAGGGGCACAGGTCTGTAGTCTGTCTGGTAAAGCTCTGCAGCTAACCATTTAGCCAGGAGGGAGAGGTTTGGCAAAGTGGCGCTCATACCTATTATCTGTACACCGTCAGAGAGAGACCTAAAGAAAGATAGACTAATAATTGGGTGTGGGGGAGGAACATTGTTTTTAAATACTGTTAATCATGAAAAAATATAGAGGAACTAATGGACACAGACCCTGTGGTGTTCTGCCGCTGTGCAATGTAGCGGATTTTGGTTAAGAGCAACTCTAGCAGGTATCCTCTTCCAGAATCTCCAACCATATGTAACTCATCGACGACCACCATACCTAGCAGCACATAAATGATCTATGAGCATGAATACGCACTAATGGTGCTGCAACTTTTCTATTACAGTTTAATCCATTGCTTTGTTCAATTTATTAACTAGGCCTTTAGTCTCTAAAATGACAGAAAATAGTTAAAAAAAAAAAAAAAATAGAAGGCCAAGGGTAAAATCTTTAAATTACTGGTTTTGCAATTATTTACAGTGATATCAAATGGAGAAAGAAAAACATTCTCACACTTTAGAAGCTGCAATTAGCAAATGTTTGGCATTAATTTTCTGTCAATTCACAAACTGATAAAATCGATTAGTTGTTTCAGCTCTTATAACATAGGTATTACCTAGAAGATCCATTCTATCCTCTTCAATGAGTCTATTAATCAGAGAGTTGGCTTTTTCTATGGTGCAAACAGCCACATCCAGTGCAGTGAAGCCTCCAGCAGCCGATGTGCTGCCCATATATCCCTCCACGCGTACTCCTGCCTCTTCAAATACTGTCTACAAGGTAAGAGATACAGTTAAATTGAAATACAACATAGACAAAAACTAAATTAATGTACTTTTCTGTCCACCCCTTCCTCACCTGAAGGTAGTGCATCTTCTCTTTGGCCACAGAGACAAATGGCAAAATAAAGAGAGCTTTTCTTTTGGTCTCCAAAACCCGTTTCAACATCAGCAGCTCTGACACGAGTGTTTTCCCAGCGCTGGTGGGTGCTGAAAATTCAGTGATAAATGGTGAAAATGAGCCAACAGTGACTGGCTCTGCAAATTTGTAGAGAGATGCTCAGTTTCTTACCAGAGTATACCAGGTTACCTCCCTGCAGCACCTGTCCAACAGTGAGGCACTGAGCCTGCCACTCAAACATCTGAGTCACTCCGTGTTTCTGGTAGCGCTCCAGGACAGGTTTCGGTAAGCCCCAGCTGGATAACAGCAGCTTTTCAGCTTGTTCCGCAGGAGCACACAAAGCAATGCCTACGGTGGAGCACAATGTAATCCCTTTACACATGGTATTAAATCACAATATTGACAGGAGTCTTAGGCACAAGTGAGAAAGCAGATTTTATATGGAAAAGGGAAAATCTAATTCCAGGGTGTCTACCAGAGACACAGTGTAATGTGAAATATAACTGTAGTTCAGTGTAAGTATACAGTCTGGAGACACTTGGACAAGAAAGTCATTCATACAAACCAAAAGGCTGCATTTGTAAGCGTAAGCACAAATAGGCAACTGCTCCTGGATCGTAAAAACTCCAGGCTTACTGTGTTCACAGGATTTTGCCCCCTTTTTTTTCAACTTCAAATTTGTCATTTACATCTTGCACAGCTTTGTTTTTTTGTTTTTGTTATTTTATCTAAACCTTTTTATCTGTCTTATGTTTATTATACATATATACAATCATAATGCCTTTTTTTCTGTCTATGTTAAGCACTTTGAGTTGCCTGGTCGTTATGGGCGGGCTCTATTCAAATACACTCGCCTTTCCTTGGGCTCATTTAATTGATTTTCTTTTTTTTAAAATTTGAAAACACCACTAAAGAACAGCATGAATGGAAATAATAAGAGCGTGAAAATGAGTCTCCCTTTATTTTCTGAACTTGAATCTATGTCATGAGGAGGATCTGCATATCAAATCTAATTTCAAGACTTTCACTATTTTTCACTTATTTTATAAGTATATAACAAAATACCACACAGTATTTGTATGTCTGGGTAGGATTAACCCCCTCATCTAGCCTGGCATGCTGTAAAAGAAATAAATAAATACAAAGACACAAATGTCAACATAGATGAAGTTTTTACGACTGTGCTTAAAATACTTCACCTGGCTGAAGTAGCGTGTCGCTAAGAGTGCTGAGCTCTAAGCCACTGGGGACTGTGAGGACAGAGGCAGACTGATTCTGTAATGACCGCTGGAGTTTGGCCTTCTTCATTGCTGCTGCCAGACGAGTGGGGCTGAACAAGATGTAGTCCCTCGATATATCCAGAGATGGATCAGCATTACTACGTGACACACTTTTGTCTTTGCTGGGAGGAGAGTGCTTCCTTCTGGGTATAAGCCCCTGCCTTCAAAAAAGCAGGAAAATGGGAAATGTTCACATTTAAACAGAAAATCAAAATGAAACTATACAGTAATGTTTAAGTTTAGACTTACTTGCTGGAACTGCTTGCCTGCTGACTCTTCTGTATTTCTTTACAAGGTAGATTGTTGACACAGGAAGAAGCAGGTTTTGAAAGGTTGTTTTCTGGACCCTTCTGAGCATGCTCCACTTCTTCAGAGTCCTCACTGAAGAGAAGCTTCTTAGCGAGGTCTTTGCAGTCAGCTCGCCATCCCAGTCTCTTACCATCCTCACCCTGCTCACAGACTCCCTCCTGAGGGCTAGAGGCTCCACTGGTTCCTCGGTCTGTGGGTTGAACAGGCGCCTCTTCTCTGATCTTCGCCAAGTCACTCTTTTTTTTATTGTGTACCATTGATGCAGGAGGTCGTGAAGCCGCAGAAGCAGCTGATGCTGATGGCTCCTCCCGAGCAAGCCTGTTTACTGCTGTTGAACAAGCCTTGTTAATTGCGGGCTTTACAGGGTTGACAGCGTCCAGCACCTGCAGCATCTCTTCATCAAGAGCGAAAGTGGATTCCCCCAGTAGAGACACAGCTCCTCCACCCTTAGACAGAAAATCACACGTGTAATTTGTCCTCTCCAGAGAGAAGAAAAGAAAAAGCTCTCTCTAAAGTTGTCACACTCACCATGCGGCTGTCTTTAAAAAAGTTGTCTGATTTGCTTGTTTTGTCTGACAGGTCGCAGGGTTTGTGCAACAGCCCGTCTCCGTCTGGTGGCGCATCGCTCGTCTGGAAACTGTGCTCGGGAATATGTACATTTATTACGACTAACGTTCATATTTAGAAACCTGATTTTAAAAAAACTGGAAGATGTATCCAGGCAACAGAAAGAACCAGGTCCTAATTCATCTAAATCAGGTAGCAACATAAACAAAGTAGAACTGTTCCCTAATCTTACCTTATTTTCTTTTTGATCTGGTGCTGTCCCATGTAGCTTTTCTTTTTCAGAGGACCCGAGGTGCTCATGCTGAAGAAGTTGTACAGGTTTTGACAAACGTCTGAGTCAGAGGATAAAAATTACCATGACATAAAATGAACTGTTGACACGAGTCTTCAGAAATGTTTATCAAGACAAGCGAAAACGGGCGTCGCCGTTAAATTGGTTATTTTGGTTACTACATATAATATTTTTGTTCGGCAGTGTGAAACAAATCAAAAAGGCCGCCGGAGCGCCACTCCGGTGTTTCACTGAAACAGTCCGTCGGAATCAGCGCTGCGTCTTCAAAGTTCCCATGTACCACCACTGCTGCTGCTGCTGCTGCCCCTTTCACTAATAGTAATGGTCATACTAGTTTTATCAATACTAAATTGTGATTATTTATCTATTATTGTTTTGATTACATGTTATTGGTAAAATAAACACGTGACTGTGTGAGACCTTACTGGATGAGTTATGTTTTTACCAACTGTCAAAGAAAAAGCTACTGTTTCGTTCATAACCATTATAACCACAACATAGTCAGCTTTAAAAAGTGCGCCACTGTTGATGTATAAAATGCCATTTTATTAATCAAACAAATACAAAGATAAATATGAAATACAATTTTAATTTAAAAAGGAAAATGTTTAAAGGACTACTCGTATTGATTTCAGGGAACTTCTATGTCATAATGAAATATTCATCATTGAATATAAATATACCTCTAAAATACATAAATGTAGCCATGAAATAAATCCTGAAAAAAAATCCATACATACATACATACATACATACATACATACATACACACATACATACATACATACATACATACATACATACATACATACATACATACATACATACATACATACATACACACATACATACATACATACATACATACATACATACATTTTTCTTCTGAAAATGAGATTTTTTTCAAAGAACAACTCTTATTTATTTCAGGGGACTTCATGTCATAATGCCATATTTACACACTAATAGAAATATTCCTCTTATATACATTAACGTCGGCATTAAATAAACAATTAAATACATAAAAGAGGTAATAAATAAATAAATGCATGCATTTACATTTTTGAAATAACCTTTTTCCTTCTTATTTATTTCAGGTGACTTTTCTCTCGCGAGAATTGTGTGTTGTGCATTTATTTATTATTATTGAATAAAACGGCATTCCACATTCATAGGCTATCCACAGCAAAATGTAGTTTCTGAACTATGGAAAGTGAACTGTGTGGAAAAGGTTGTCAGTGTGTTGACTAATATTAATAAATAGGATGCTGTCTCTGGTAGACTGTTTTGATGAACTGGGTTTTGTCAGTGGAGTTTTAAACAGTGAGTAGCGGGCTGGATGGACCCATGCAGGACCGTCGGTACTTCCTGTGTGTAGTTCATTAGTGGCTCTGGATGGGCAGGGCCTCGCTGTCTGTCTCGCGCTGTATGGCGTGAGCGAGCGGCTGGTGGGCGCGCCCGCTGCGACGTTGCGGAGGCTTCAAGATGGCGGAAGCCCTGACAACTCAGGAGCAGCTGGTAAGGGTTTCTTGACGATTTTTTCCCTCATCTTCCCACCATGTTCAGTGTGTACACATATCATCTGCAGTTTCGTCTATCACCGGCGATTTTTTCCGTATATTTCGTCACATGGTTGTTCCGAGGAGCGCTGTGGAGTAGTAAACAGCCCTGGCCCGTTCGCACCCTCCGGTGTCGACTGACTCCGGTGTGAATGACAGTAGTTAGCATGTGTGTTAGCATGATGGCGTTTGCTAGTAGTAGAAGGGATCATTTAACCGGCTGTGCTTCTCAAATATTGGCTCCCCTGATAGTCCAGATTTACATGGAACACGCAGAAATGTTCATATTGCTAATGCTGACTAGCGTCACTTCATTACCTATGATTAGCCCCATACATGTGGTTTCTTGTGTCTTTAACGGTATCGTTAGCCATCCAGCTACCACATGTAACCTAGCCGCTAGCCGATAGCTATTGTTGACTTGCAGGGAATTTCCTCGACAGCTGTCTTGCTAGACGTTAAAAGTGGTAGTGGACAACTTGTGAAGGTTAAAAATGAACAACGGGTGATTGCCTAAATTATTGCTTGTGCTTATACACAATGACACGGTAAATAAAGAGCAAGATCAGGACTCTCGTCGTACAACGGGAGTGTTTGCTATGAACCTACTAACTAGCAGCGTCCTGTCTGTCGGATTTACGATCGAGAATTCACAGAAGTGATCCTCCGGTTCCTAGCATTGTTGTTGCCATCACTTTCTAGTAAAAGGGGTGGGCCTGACTTTGATAGCTCGTAACAAATGTCACTCAGCGACTGTGATGACAATATTAATTTACAGTTACTTGTTTAATCTTAATCTAACATTGACAAGGTTAATTGATCACTGAGTTAAATTACAGGACTGCTCCCCAGATTTACATATTTCTATCATGATAGCTAACATCCCTTTCTCGCGTCCAGTAACGTCAATCCGTTAACTACTTGCAGTACGAAACATTTGTAGCTTTAGGTCGCTCCTGAATTCAGCGACTTGTTGCCGGTTTTGATCATCCTGGTGTTGATGATCAGTTATTGTTACTGACATACAGTCAGTTTCTCATATGTATATCCGATTAAAAAGTTATTGTACCCCAAATCTGAAAAAAAACAACTCGCATCCTTGCGGTATATAAAATGTTAACCTATGAATATGTGTACTATTACTTGTAGGCCAACACGAGGGGTATCAAGAGCGCTAAAATAGGCCGTGTACCTTTCTTGTAATTACATAGATCTTATTTAATACCCTGCTTCTTCTGTCTCAATTAAAATGCTGTGTATATTTTGTATGTCATTATGTAGTACCTCCAATCGCAGCATTACTTAGCGTTTAGTTCAGGGTATGTCACAATGCCACAGATTTTTTAAAGTCCAGGTATTGCTATTTTATAATAACAATAAAAAAAGTAATGAATTGTGGGTAATACATTGCTAGTGCATGTCAGTTACGCACTAAGTATACATAGCCAGGAAAAGAAATGGAGCAGCAAATGCAGATTTTTACTGATCAAATGCCTCATGTTTCATGAGTCTGTCTCTTGTTGAAGCGTTGAGCAGATAAACTGCATCACAAGAAAAATGCTTCAAAATCTTGGCTTACCACATCTGCCAAAAAATTAATAGGGAAACCTTGATTTTGCTTTAATGTTGATATTTGATATCCATGTCTTTGTCCTTACATATAAGAGAGTATATTTTTTTCTTTAATAGCTGAATAGGTACTCTGTTGTACCCAATCTTGTACTCACAAAGTTTCAAGTTTGGAGGGCAGAAGCAACCTGATTGGGGTACAACAAGTAAACTGTTGTCTCATGGCATACGAGTGCTCTCATCCACGGCATCTTCCAGTGGCACAGCCGGCTGCTACCATCTGTATCACACGTTTTAGTAACTTTGGCAAGGAAGAAGCTGTAAAGCTGAGGGTGTTGATGGATTTGTGCATTTTCCTTCTCATGTCAGTTATCATTCTGATCACTTGTCTGCCTGTCTTTGTATTGCTCTGCTCCCTAAATGACAAGCTTTAATGTTTTTTCTTTTTCTGCTGATATTCTTACCACACACCCACAAGCTCACCTTTTCCCTTCCATCTAATCTCCCGTGTCCATCTAGGCTGTGGAGGAGTTCCTGAGTGAGGTGCGTAGCAGGGAGCAGCCTCACAGTGCTGGGCTCGTCTCCCAACCTACAGCTGTTAAGTTTCTTATGGCCCGCAAGTTTGACGTCTCCAGAGCCATCGATCTTTTCCAAGCGTACAAGGTACAGCATTGTTTTGACTGAAGTAAAACATCTGTTTACTAGGGCTGGTCCGAATAGCAATTTGTGTTCTCTGGATATTTGGCCCCAATTAATGACGAATATCCCAAATATTTGGGGGTGCCGTGCGGTGGTGGCGGGTGGGTATTCGTTGTGCTACTGAGCATTCGGTCCGATGGGGCAGGAGTGAGCGAAGATGGGAGATGGTGCCATCAGAGTTCACTGTACTGTATCCGCCGTCAGTGGCGCCGGGGGGGGGGGGATTAAAATTGATATCCTGATTCCAGCACAGCGAACGAATAGTCAGATATTTGGTTCCAGCCCTTGTTTACCTTCTTTGTTGTTGGCACAAACCTTAAAGGCATAATCTGTGATTTAAACAAAACATTGAACTTGCCACTAACATTAAAAGTACAATGCTTGAACTTGCTATTGTTCATAAATTAATAGTAAAGCAACTAGCAACTAAAAATGCAGGATATTAAAGTTTTTCTGATGCTGTTAAATAATTGCTTAGGTGCAATTTTTCCTGCATGCTAATGACTGTCCCCTTTCTGTCCTTTCTGTGTCATTCTGTATCCAAATTAGAACACAAGAATCAAAGAGGGCATCATCAATATCAACCCTGACGAGGAGCCGCTACGCTCTGAGCTGCTGAGTGGCAAATTTACAGTCCTGGTGAGTAATGAAGCAATTATGAGCCACTTAACAGAAAGGGACTCCAGTGTATTATTTTGCTGTTACCATATTAAATACAGAAAAAATGGTGCACATGGTGGTCATTAAGAAATTTTGTGTGTGTGTTCATGTCGCTGTACACGTGCATGCTATAATTGTGCCTTGTTATGAATACAAGTGGGGTATATATTGGTGTGTGTGTGATGACCTGTTGATGTTCTCACTAGCCTGGCCGTGATGCAAAGGGTGCTGCTCTGGCGCTGTTTACTGCCCGCCTCCATCGGCCAGACGTCACCACCCACAAAGCTGTGCTGCAGGCCATCATCTATCAGCTGGACAAAGCCATAGAGAGGTGAAGCTTTAATCATGTATACATGCAGCTCGTGTTTTCTTCGAACATTTCACCTTCTTGTTAATTCTGTCATATTAGATTTTTTTCCCCTTTCCTGTTCCCAGTTTTTACTTTAGTCTGTCTACTAGTTTAGATTTAAATTTGTCTCTCTAATAGACAGTGCTGTCAACATTCTCACACTTTTATTTTAATTTTCCTAAAACTACCCAAATGAAAATGGAACAAATTCACACTTACTTAATACATTGCTTTATTCCTAAATTTTCCTTGGCTGTCTTTTGTGAAAATGTATGTATTTGATATTGCAATAATCTTTTTTTGTAAATTAAGTTTAATTTTCAAAGGAAATTAAAACTGATAACTGAAAACATGAACACATCAACAGAAACCTGAATTTAACAGCACAGACTGATTAAAATGAGAAAATCATCTCATTAGTCTTTGTAAGTTTAATGAAACAAAAGGAACCAGATAATAAAATGAAAAATAATTCCTCTTTCATACAAAGAGACAAAAGTTCACTTATTATGCTTTGATTTTAATTCATAGTTAAAGAAGTATGCATAAACTATTAAATGAAACATACATTTTTTTTGAAATCTGTTAAATTATGCTTAAAGTGTGATGTTAAGGTATTTTAATCTGAAAGTCTTGCTCATTTCTTTCCAGTTTGCAAACTCAAAGAGACGGACTCATATTTATTTACGACATGACCAACTCCAGTTATGGAAATTTTGACTATGAGCTCTGTGTCAAGATTCTTAATTTGCTCAAGGTAAATATAATAAACATTCTCTGTTGCTTTCTCATGTGCCTTGCCTTTATTTTTTGGTGTTTTTTTAAAATTAATAACTTCTGCCTGATGTTTGTATTTTGCAGGGGGCCTTTCCAGCTCGTCTAAAATGTGTCTTCATTGTGTCATCCCCTCTTTGGTTTCGAGCACCTTTCGCGGTTCTCCGCCTCTTTGTGCGCGAGAAGCTGAGAGAAAGGGTAGGACTGTCTATTTATATCGAACATTTACATTTTAATGTCTAAGATGCTATTTTTTTTTTATTTTTATTTTTTATTTTTTAAAATGTGTTTTCTCTGTGCTCCATTTCCCAGGTATGCACGGTGAAAGCTCATGAGTTGGCCAGTCACATCCCAGTCTCCTCCCTCCCCGAGCATCTGGGTGGGACATCCCAGTACAGCCACGTGGCTTGGATCCAGTCGTGTGTTAACGTGCACACAAACACTGTTCAGGGTGACACACAAGAGCACGACACTCACGACTGTGTGGGAAGCCTGTTGCGCTCTTACAGCTTAGAGAACAGCAACACAAGCGTCGGTGCCACACTGTCCCACACCCACATAAATACACAGTTAGGTACTGAGCTAGCCATGGCTAACTCTAACTGTTACGATGATAGCAATGCCAACCCACACAACCACTGCGGAGTAATGGAGGGCAGGACTCGAGGCCTTGGCCAGTACCAACAGAGCCCAAATTCTGCTGCAGACAGGCCGCAGGGGAACCACCAACACTGGAACGGCTCAGCAGTCAGCGGAACCAACATGGCTGTTGGTGGCTCCAGCCCCAATGCTAACATGAATGGCCGTGGTTGCCAAGCTCCTCCCCAGTCAGACACACCCCCCGACACACCGCTTTCACAGAAAGGCGACGGGGAAGCAGTGGATGGCAAGGCAACAGACTCTGCCAATAGGGCTCAGAGAGAGGGTGTAAAGGCAGAAGATGAGGAGGGTGAAGAGGAGGAGGAAGGGGTGCCTCCGTTGCCTCAGAAATCTCTGCCTCGTCCACCCCACCAGCCTTCCTCACAGTCTCCGCCCCTGTCCTCATCATGGGATCCTGAGGATGAGAACCGCTGCTTGGAAGTGTCTGTTCACATGCCAGAGCAGGGAGGTATGACGGTGCATGAGCTGGTGGAGCATGTGAAGAGGAAGAAGAAGAAGGGGATCTATCAGGAGTATGAGGAGATCCGCAAGGAGCCACCAGCAGGCACCTTCGACTACTCCAAGTAAGATGACTCATGCTCGTTGTTCTGTGTGCTTCTGTGTGCTTCTGTCTCCAATGGTGGAGGAAAACTGTGAGAAAATGTCACGAGCCCATGATTCACAACTCACTTCTGCCCTTGCAGGAAATTATCCAATCAGATCAAGAACAGGTACAGCGATGTTCTCTGCCTGGACCAGTCACGAGTGCGACTTTGCCAGCTCTGTGATGATGAGGATGAGGTAATGATTAATTAATTTATTTCCTTGTTTTTGTGGCGTCTGGATAAATTGCATTCACGTTATTGTTTTGTGGATGAATGAAAGTTTGTAACTGTTTCCTGCTACTGACTTTGCTGTCAACATCGTCTTCAGTTTATGACCATGGTTTATCTTTTAACAACATTGGTTACTTTTTGGAAACAATAGCGTTGGCTGGATTTAGTTCTGTAAAGTCTGCTTGGCACTGTGAGATGATCAATAAAGGACTCCTTGCAAATACAACATGCGGAACATTGATGTTCTATCAACAGTTGCTTTGGATGAGATACGTGTTAGAATTGGCAGCTAAAGGAGAATCTAAAGATTGACTGCATGTGTTGCATGTATTAATGTACTACCTGACTCGAGTCCAAATGTATTCCCATTTACTGCAAGTAAATTCTGTACTCTATTCTATTATTAGTTGTATGTGTACAGTGTGTTCTTCTATAGGAGGCAGTAGATGTTAAGTCCAAGCTGTGAACCCCACACCTCCTCTGCTGTGTGTTTTACAGACATCAGATTACATTAATGCCAGTTTCATGGATGGGTACAAGAGGAGCAACGCCTACATTGCTACTCAGGGTGAGCAGCTGTTCACATAAACTCATGCCCTACTCTTTATTATCCTTGTATATTGCATTCTGGAGATGTTTTCCACTTTCTAAGAATTGTATTTCTTACATAAATAGTATTTATTAATTAACTTGCTTTAAACGGGGGGGAAAAAACAACTTCAATCCCTTAAACGGCACCAGTTCTCTTTTGTACACAGTTTTTCAAGGATTTTATTTCAGATCATTGTGATGATCATTGTTGGATAGGAGTCTAAACATCTGATGTACTTAAACCTTTTGCACATTGCTGTATTTTTACATTTGGTTTCTTCTCTAGGCCTAGTCTTTACCCTCAGTCATTTGTTGGGTACAGTCTGGTGTTACAATGATCTGACAGACTTTTGTGTTCTCCAGGTCCTTTGCCAAAAACCTTTGGTGACTTCTGGCGGATGGTTTGGGAACAAATGGTACTTATAATTGTCATGACCACCAGGTGAGACCCCACTTTAGATTTTTATGTAAACGTTGTCACCAAGTTTAATGCAACTTGTTTGAACAACGAAGTAGACTAAGTAAGCATCATTGATGGGCTGAGAATGAGATATAAAATATTAAACTCTGTGTGTCTCAGGGTGGTGGAGCGTGGGCGTGTCAAATGTGGTCAGTACTGGCCTCTTGAGGAGGGCAGAACTGAACAGCATGGATACTTCTTGGTCAGGAATACACACATCCAGGTGTTTCAGGACTTCAAACTCTCCCATCTTGAGCTTTACAACACGCAGGTAAGTCACACCTCTGAATTTAAAGTTATTTATAATTCTCGGAAAAGATGAGAGATATGACACAGATTACTCGAGATTGTCAGGTTGCCTTTGTCAGTATAGTCTGTTTGTAAGATATCACCATTTGACATATTGTGACAGGCTTACTCATGAGTAATATCTTAATGTCTTATATTATTTATCTCACTATATTCCAACATGAACTTGCCTGACCTTCTCTTAGTCTGGAGAGAGACGGGAAGTGTGCCACTACCTCTATGTCAGCTGGCCAGACTTTGGGGTGCCGAAGAGTGCTTCAGCTATGTTGGACTTCCGTGAGCATGTACTTCAAAGGAGGGAGGCTGCAGTCCAGAACCTGGGATCCAGCTGGAGGGGGTCTCCAGGGGGCCCCCCTGTGGTCGTGCACTGCAGTGCTGGCATTGGCCGCACAGGTAAACACTTACCTTATGGGGTTAAATTTAGTTTTACTAGTGATTTATTGGCCATTTAATCAGGAACACCTCTTCAAGCAAAAACTTCTCTGAATTGTGTGGCTCACCGCAGGCAGAATCCTGAGCTGGTGCTGATGTTAAACAGTTGAGTCAGATGGCCCTAATAAAGATGATAGCTTTAGTAGGGCTGTGCAGAGTTTCTGCACCAACACAGACCTTGCTTTATCCAACATTTTGCACATGACTTTTTTGCTGCAAAACTTTTTTTTTCTTTTAACTAAAACAATGTTCCAAAATGTTAAGTGTTTTTTAAACACAAGCAGTTGTACAAGAATTTTGCCTAAATTAGATACAGGGCCCAATTTTAATGCCAGCACAACAAGTAGTGCAAGCAGTGTTCTGACTGATAGTTTCCTGACCCTAAAACTTGTTTTACCCGGCTGTGAGGGTGTTTTTTTTTTGGTGCCAAATGTAGAGTGCCCAGTGCACAGGTGGGAGGAGAGCTGCAGACAGGTTGAATTGAAGCAGTGCAAAGTCAGTTGTTGGTGTTTTGATGGAAAATCTGTCTTAGACTTCAGGCTAAGAAAAGTCTCAGAATTACTTCTGTTTCTGGCACACTGTCAGTCTGCTGCTCCTTTGGTGATTTCAGTCAAGAGCAAACTAAGTACTCAGAACAAATATGTAACAATGAAAAAATAATGCATAAAATGAAAATAAACCAACTAGTAGATGCTTTTTAACTTGCCATAAAAAATTATAATTTACTTAGTTTAAAGCTGGAATATTAATAAAGACAGTTTGCACTGATCTGTAGATAAGTACAAATGATTCACAGTACCTGTCGACCACAGCTGCTTTGTACCGCGTGAAATGCCTCATTTTGAGTTAATTTTGTCGCTGGCAGCCATCTGAAGGCAGGAAGACACAATTTGATAAATCTTTAGCCTCTGATTTAAGCGTAGCAAAATGATTCATATTTTCGATTTTTTTTTCCCCACTTCTTTTTCCTTGTACAAAATAAAGGAAATCTCACGTTCTTCCCCTGCCTACAGATTTTAGGTGGTGTGTGTTCAGGTCATGTCAGTCTGCACCATCCATAAAGTAATAACATTTCCTTGAGCAACCTCTTTTTATTTGTTGAGCTGTTGTCCTCCTGCGTCACTATGACTGGCACAGCTATTTCAGAGCGATGAGACCAGTGATGTGTCCACCACACCCTCTGGTTTATGTTCAACTTCACACAGCCTTTCAGCACATCAAGCTGCTTCACTGACATGCACCAAAATAGCAGGTGCAGTTGGAGACCCCCTCATAGTTCATGCGCCCAAGGCCTCTTTGCACTTGTCGTCGTACGAACATGGGTAATATATAGCCCAGTGTCTGAAATTGTCATTTTAAATCAGAACCTCTTCCAAATACAAAAACTTGTGTGATCCTGAAACAAGTATGTAGGAGCCAGATTTCAGCAGAAAGATTTTGATTTTAGAAAGTGGAAGTATGATTTCCAGTTCAGCTTATTAGCCAACTTATGCAATATTCCAAATCACTAATAAATCTCAACATAGTCTTGAATCATGCGGCTGAGAATTCAGGCCACAGTAAAGGCATAGTAAGGTATGTCTGATCATGTGGTCACTGAGTAGCTTCTGGATTCAGTTTCAGGTTTTCCCTTCGTTGATTCTTTACTGTGACCTACTGTTTGTAATTTGGTCATTCTTTTTCATGTAACTTCTTTGTCTTGCTTTTCTTTAAGGCACATTCTGTACACTGGACATCTGCCTGTCCCGGCTGGAGGACATCGGCACAGTAGATGTCCGTCAGACGGTGCGGCGGATGCGTACGCAGAGGGCTTTCAGCATCCAGACCTGGGACCAGTACTACTTCTGCTACACAGCAGTCATGGAGTATGCCCAGCGGAATGGAAAACTGACCCCAGTGCAGTGGTCTGACTCGGACCTGGAGACTGATAGCGAGTGAGAGACACAAGGAGGGATTAACCTGACGAATGGGATGGTCAACCTAAGCAAAAGTCATAGGAATGAAAGAGTGAGGAGTGGTGTTTCAGAGTAGAGGAGGGAGATGACTCTTCTGCCACAAGAGAGAAGAGACAAAAGATGGTAGACTCCCACAGTTGCTCTTCCTTCCCGTGAATGAAGAGACAGAGGAGGTAAAGAGCTGCAGAAGAAAATACAGTGCAGCGAAAACTGTGCATCATCGATGAGCAAGCTGGCCTGCCAATTTCCGAGCCCCTTTTTATTTAGCAAACTACGGGGGTGGGGGGGGCTTGGCCTGCCCCGAACCGGTCTTGTTGACAAAAGCGTTGTACGAGTTGTAGCATTTTTATATTGACTTGCACATGAGGAATGACAAACTTGAACTTTACCCCTTGAAGCCCTCCAAACCCCAGTCTTTGTTCCTTTTTGTATTTCTCGTTTCTTTTCAACTCTGAACAAGTCTGTGATCGCAGATCAAATGTGAGGGGTATGAAAGGGTGAAACTTGAAAACATTTCTTTTTTTGTTTTGTGATTTTTATTTGTTTTAGGGGAAATGGTTCTCTGTGAGAGAATGGTTGTAAGTGATAGATCAGTGTGTGAGCCATTTAGTCCATTTCCATTTTTTCTTTAGTTTTCATGTTAATTTTTTTTCTATGGTGTATTTTCTATGTGTGTTTCATACTTGTGCATATGTAGACTAACTTTTCAAAGCCAAAGTCCTCACCCTGAATGCTTGGATGTACTCCTTACTGAGATATTATAGACTGAAGCCCATGTATATTCTTGTAACATACATTTATACATTATTGTGCATAATAACAACCTCTGAAATAAGAGCAAAAAAGCCTTGTTTAATATAATTGACTTAACCATGAGAAAAAATCCTATGTAGCGAGCCAGGCTATTACAAACTATAGAAAAGGAGTTCTGGTTTTAAACTGATATTGTATTGCAAATCTCTGATTTGTCAGGTCTAACATCATCTTTACTGTTGGAGCGTTCAGATTGGACGATCTTAAGTTATTTGGCCTTAACTTAATTCACTGCCTCGTCGTTCTCAGACCTGAACCATACCTTAAGCTGTACACTTTTATTTCCCCTGTCGTTCCTTCCCCCTTTTGAATCTTACTCCCTTGGTACCACAACTGTTGTGTTAGATTCTTGAGGTATATTCTGCCTCTGATAATTGTGCCTTCACGTTTTCCGTAGCTTAATGTCTCACTAGTATAATAACACCCAAACTAGTGCACTTGCATAGTACACATTAACTATGTGTCACACAGGACACCCACATTTTGCCTATTGTCCTGTACATAGCACACTACTTGCAAATAACAAGAAAGTAGTGAGTTATCTGGGAGTAAGCTCTGGTCTGAGACATGGCTATTCGTTTATCATTTGACCTCAGGGGGTAATTCTAGTGTTTTTTGCCTAGTGTCAAAGATCCGTTTCTGGGTTTGCCTCTGGTAAATTATCATTTAAGAAAAAAAAAAAAAAAACTATATCAACTTTATTTTGTATTTTTTACTGTATTGTATTCTACTGTATTTATGTCTTTGTACAACTTCTACAATATTGAAATCAGTGAATGTTGGTACGATGCTACAAAGAAAACAGACCAGTTATTGCATTTAATAAGCTGAACAAATCGGATGGGGAGTGAATATATTTTTTGTTGAAACTGAAGTGGAGAAATGTCACTTGCCATAGTATTTTCAGAGCTGACTTGGTGATTGTTCAATTTTAGGACAATAAGGGGAGGGGGGGTTATGGAAAGGGAGGGCCGAGCTAACAATTGTGTTTTTAGAGAGCTTATTGTTAAACTCAGTAACGATGACATTAACATCCGACTGTCTAGTCCCCTATGCCAAGGACAAAGCAAAAAAAAAAAAAAGAGCTATCAAGTGAAAAAAAAAAAAAAACAAGAAGCAAAAAATACAAGTTGCTGCCATTTCTGTTACTATACATATGAAGATAAAATGGGTTTAAGTTTATCAGCATGGAAAGAGAGCCTTGAATGTGTTTGGGGTAACGGTGTCCGACCGATTTAGTCAAGACGTAGATGGATATTTTTTGGTGAATGTGGACCCTGCATCCCTCAATGCCAAAGGCCCAGGCTCACCCTAAAGATTTTTTTTTTGTCCTATCACATCCTCAGCAGCCTACTAGCATGGACCTACCAGTGCAGCCTTGCATCCACGGACACAGAAAGACTCCAGAGCACCTCGGGAACATTACTAATGAATATGTATAGCTACAAAATGGGAGAGTGTGTATGTAAGAGAGTTTCGGTCCCCGTGCTACTTTTGATTTGTTTTATAAGAAACAGAATGCAATGTGCTTTTGTCATTGGTGTTCATTTAATGTTTCTTTCTGTGCTTTAAGTTCATGTGATTGAATTATGGCCTTTTACATGCTGTCAGCCCAGCTGTCCCATTAAAGCAATGGTCTTACTATCTTGAAAGAATACGAAGCCAGTGTGATCTCTTCTTGGCTGGTGTAGTGTGTAGAGTAAATGTGCAGAAACCTTTCAGTGCTTTGGGAGTTATGGGATTCCTTTTACACATAGGTTGAGTATGACTATTCTTGAACAATCAGTTGAATCGATTTTTGGTGTACAAGTAGGTTTAACTGTTTTTTTTCCACTTATGGAGAATAAACGAAAGCAGCCAGAGGCTCGCAGATACTGTTTCTATAGACGATGGTCAGTTCTTGGCGCCTGTTCAGAAAGATAAACAATTTTATTTACTCAAGTACAAATTTGATGCAGTTGCTTGAGTGTTTCTCGTGATGCTGCTTTTCAGAATACTTTTCATTTACCAGCTATTAAATGGTACAGATAGCTGTTATTTTGCAAATTTGCATATAAATCATAAATATTTTTATACATTACATTGATAAACAATATATACAGATGTAATTGTTCCAGATACTTAGCTTACATAACAATACATCAGTAATAACAAATTACAAACTTGTTAAAGTGTAACATTAACAGTGGGACTTTCTTCTTTTTGTATCAAATACTTTTTTTTTTTTTTTTTTTTTTTTAAATACCTTGTGCTATTATTTCCCTTGGTAACCCAGTCATTTTGCAGTATTCTATAACTTTGAAGTCAAGGATTTGAATATTTCCTTGATCACTACCTGTTGTATTCAGATTTTAAACAGGTTGTTTTTTGTAAAGACAACAATGTAAAGGAGAGAGAGTGGTTGGGAGCTTCAAATACTAACCAAAGCCTACTTACAGCTGCTAAACCAATAAGACTGGCCACATGGATAAATCTGTACATGACGTGACAGCATCGTATAGTAGTAAGTGCAGTTGTAGACTTTTGACACATTTATAAAGCAAACATTTATTCCTCTTTGAAACTGTGCCTAAAGGTGATTAAGATGGTATGATTAAACAATACCACAATCACAACCATAATGTTCTATTTGATCGTGTACTTTGCCAGTAAGACTGTCACTAAAGTGGTTTTTCATTTAATTACAGATCATGAAACCATCGGATCCTGATTTATTGAGAATCACTGGTGAAGCTGCTCCACTGCAGACTGCAGCAGGTACAACTTTTTTATTTGAACACATTTGAAAGAAAAGAGATGTTTTTGGATAAATCATTATCATTATTTATAGAAAATCTAACTTATTAGATGATGATTTTAATAAGCAACATGCAAACATCAAACAGTGAAATGCTTTCTGTAACCTCTGTAGTAATACAACAAAATGCAGCAGAATACCAGAAGTTATACAGCCATTATTAAGAATAAATATTGAGGTACATCACCAGGCGTGATCAGTCCAGTTTAAAGGTACAGTATTAATGAAAATGCAGATTTGAACATAGTGAAATTCCCATGAAAGTTTGTGCGGGTGCATGTTTTTATCCAGTTTGGTGTCACATACACCAACATCTTACTTGAATAACAGTAAACAGATAGCTGATTACCCGGTTCATTTATCATTGGCAGGCTGGGTGACTAAATAAGAAATCACAGTCTACATTCTCACACTGAGGCAACCTCCAAACAACACTAGCTGTTGTCATCACAGTGTTGTTTCCCTCCCAAGTGAATTTAACCTTCCTGGGACAATATCACCTGCGGATGTAGTTTTTCTGAAAGTTGGGATATGTTTTCTGGGCACGAGAGCAGGAGGCGCAACAGACACTTCTGTAGTAGGGGTAGATGCAGAGTCGGGCTTGAACCACCACCACACAGTTATGATACTGGTCGCTGCATGATGGGTCTGTGAGGGGAAAGAACACATAAGGTAAGAGAAATTTGAATTATTTACATTTCATCTCACACTTCTACTTGGAGTAAATAGTAGGCTGATTACATCACGGTGGAAGTCCATCCATCCATCCATTATCTATACACCGCTTAATCCTCACGAGGGTCACGGGGGGGCTGGAGCCTATCCCAGTTGACTTAGGGCGAAGGCAGGGGACACCTGGACAGGTCGCCAGTCTATCACAGGGCTACACTTAGAGACAGACACCCTCACACACTCACATTCACACCTACGGACAATTTAGAATCACCAATTAACCTCAACATGTTTTTGGACCTTGTGGGAGGAAGCCGGAGAACCCGGAGAGAACCCACGCTGCACAGGGAGAACATGCAAACTGGTTGCCGGTTCGCGTCCCAGTGCCCCCTTCTTGCTGCGAGGCAACAGTGCTAACCAACTGCGCCACTCTGCAGCCCCCATGGTGGAAGTGTTGATGCTAATTCTTGCATCCTACAAGTCCATATTACATAAACTAAACTGAATCAGTCATGGAGCCTCAGAACTTGAGGCAGAGTGAAAATCAAAGAAATTAGTTTAGAATGAATTACATGAAAGGTGAGCTGGTGTGTTTGAGTTGCAGCATTAGAGGTGTGGGAGGAGAGAGAGGCAGGGACTTCACAAATCTGTACATTGTTGAAAAATAAACTTAAAAATATGTCATTTCAATACTTGGAGATGAGTTTTTAGGAGTTAAATCAATTGACAGGAATCTAGAATTGTGTGTTTCCATGTGATATGTTAATTAACAATCCTTTTTGTTAAGATTGTTAATTAACACAATATTGAAGGAGTGTGATCTTAATAGTTTAGGCTAAATCTGTAAAATAAATCAGTTTTACTGCACAACTTTTGAATCTGTCAATTTATTGAAGCTGTTTTATCTCAATAATCTAGTAATAGTCTGCAAAACAACAGTGTTTCTCCTTTAAACATAGAATGGGTCTGTATTGTGATTTTTGTTATAGTGCTGATTATGTCAATGCAGACTTCCAGGAGTTTTTCAGTCGCTTCCCTGAATCAAAAGAATATTGACATATGTGAGGAAGGATTTGCCAGTATGTGATTTCATACAAACACAGCTCATTCTTCATGACCATGTAACTGCCCCAGAAGAATGAACTTCAGAAGTGTTTTCAGCATAAAAGTAAATCCTCTTGCCACTTATTTCTATATGTATTACTGATTCATAAACATATATATATATATATTTCCGTAGAACATTTCTTTTCCACCTCAATCATCAACAACTTGTGATATTTTCTTCCTGTTTTCTTACAGTCTCACAGTTCCTCCTGGTGCAGACAGGGGGCTCCAGGTCAACATCTTCACCATCGTAACATTATCCACCTTGACAGCATCGCAGAGAAATCTCAGTCCTAACAGGTCATGTCTGATCTTGCTGCGACCCAGCTGCTCCTATATTAACCACACGGTGTGCAGTTCTACACACTGCTTGGCAGACCTACCTATTTCTGGTAGACAGGGCTGTTTGTTGCATTCTTCTCGACTCTCTGGCATCGAATTGGGGTCACAGTGGTCGCTTGGGACAATGTTGTCAGTTAGACAACGTACCTCACGCACACGGTAGCCACCGCTGCAGGAGCGTGAACACTGATGTGACAGAGAGCAGAGGCAGAGATGGTGGATTGTACACACACAAACTAATCTGAGGACTGACACCATGTTGTCATATCTCTGTTTTTTAAAATGCAAATGTTGTAGCATCCTGCAAATAACATAACAGAAATAGTTTACACTGATTTGCCCAACATCACTCTTAAAGGTTCAGTTTATTTAAATTACAAATTATAAAACATGTCAGTATTCTGACATGCTTGTAGATGTACCTGGTCATACAAATAGTTTAAGTTTTATGTCCTGAGACTTTCAAATGTCCACCTGAAGGTTTTAACTCATTACATGAAGGCAAAAGATGTCATTTTGGTGTTCAGTGCAATGCAAAATGACACATAAAGAAAACTTGTTCTTTAAAAAACATTGTCCTTTGGTTACCTTGCAGATCCTGTTGTGAACAACTTTCAATGAGAAAAAGTCTGAATGAAAAGTGGTGATAGTGTGTTCCTATATTATATTAAATCGAAGAGGATGCTGTTTTTTTGAAAGACATGTGTCTTTAGTGTTTTTTTAACGGTCCCATATTGTGAAAATCCATTTTATTGTGTTTTCTGGTTGTTGGTGTCAAGTAAAAGCTGTTAGGATATGAGAACAAATACACCAAATGTTCTGCTGTTGGCTGCAAGAGTGAACACATGCACTCCAAGCATCTGAGGAGCTTCTGATTCAGTGGATTACTTTTATTTTTGATGGCAGTGTCCCCACAACAATAGGAAAATCCTTTGTCTTTTTTATTTGAAATCCTCATTTGAAACCAATGCACAAGGACTGGGTGGATTTTTATATTTACAGTATGTTGCCTGTTGTTCATCAGCACACCCTAAACTCTGCCAGTGTTTACATCTTTTTGCTTCTTTCCAGCTCTCTATGCTCACAAATACTGTATTTTAATAAAGCAGATTTCCCAATAAAACTCTTCTAATTGACATATTTGTTTGTTTCTGTTGTCAGACAATAGAACGAGTGAGAAAACAGTGACTGAAACAACATGTTAACCAGCAGTCACTTCAGACACATTTCCAAGCTGCTGCTCTGCATCTTACAACTGCAGTGTTTGACAAACTCATAGTACACGAGCTACAATAAATAAATAAATAAAAAACACACACACAAACAGCTGTGGTGTGAATTTGGGGATATTTTCATGTAAAAGGATTTTTTAGAGAGAAAGTTAGACAAGATACAAAGTCCTGGTCTTCCACACTTGTTGACGTTGGTGTCAGGTGCTGTGGTTTTCTCTTCACTGTTAATCACAGATGCAAAGAGAGATTTTTTCAGGAAGGGCCGTGGCCAGCCACAATCACTGAAACAACACTTTCAGAACAGGGAAAAACCAGGCGCTATACAGTCCTAATAAAATGAATTGTCTTTTTGGTATTCTAAGTTGAAAAATTGAAAGACACTGTCCGCAGACATGGGAGAATTTTCTGAAGAGGGGCACAATATAGGACCTTTAAATGTAAAGTTCCTAGTCTTGCAGCGGAGAATATATGTATTTATTATTGGGGTGAAGACAATCTCAACTATTGACATCTCAGCACTTAGGTTCATAAACCACAACTATAAGGTTCCATCCCACTTGTGATTTGTGTGAACTGACCCAGTCTGTACAACACTTACCGCACTCCACTCTGTGACGTACCACTGGACGCCGCACGGCTTCAGTGTGCACGGCTGAGCTGTGATTGGCTGAGACACACTGGAACATTTTAACTGGTCCACAACTTCCATTTGACCATTGTTGATGAAAATGCAAGCCAAACTTCGGGTCTGTGTGCCATTCCCGCACTCTGTCGAACACTTAAATTACCCACACACATAAGTGAGGCTTCAACTGGGTGTTGTTTTAGTCGCATGCATTCGTACTGCATGTGTGTATGTGAGTTACCTGGCCCCAAGGTCCTGTATACCACTCCAGTCGGTTTTGGCAGGGGCCTGAGTCACATAATGTCACCTCTGGTGGGCGTTCCCCCTCACAACTGTCCAGTGGGAGATCAGTCACATGATCCATCAAGCAAACTACCATCCTGGTTTGATTGCCTTTACCACACGCTGCAGAACACTGAGGAATATCACACACACACACACACACACACACACACACACACACACACACACACACACACACACACACATACACCCACATGTACTTTTAACTGGAGGCAATTCAAGACTTTAACATGATTTCACTTGAATCCCCACTTTTGTGTCACATTCTCCTCCTGCACACACACAGAAACACACACTCTCACGGCTTCACACACAGACTAACAGTTTCAGTGTTACCCGCTGGCTCCAGAGGGAGGTGAACCAGCTTCGTGCACAGGCTCCCATGTCACAGTTTTGTAGAGTGTCTGGCCTTAGGTTCATGTTACACTCCTGATCATCGTCTATATCACCCAGGTTGCTCACACACACCACCTCCCTGCTGCGCTGGCCCACTCCGCATGGTACCGAGCACTGGATGGGAACAGGGGAAACACGGGAAGGTGATGGGAAGGGAGAAATAAAAGCAATATTTCATGTAATTTAGGTTTGGAAACAATGCAACCATGTTTTCCTGGAGCTAACTTGTCTGTTATGTGTGTGTGCATGTCTTTCTATCTGCCTGGTTCTAAAATGTGTGACGTACACATTGCTCATAATGATGTTAGCTAGCTATACTGGCATGGAAATATTCTGCCTTTGGGTTTGTTTGGCAGCCCCTGGTAGAAGAAACATTGCACAGATTAGGATCCACTAAATGTCATCAAATTCTGGATGCAAATGCCTTGTGGTAAGTCAAGTGAAAGTTGGCTTTCACAACATGACTATCATATAAAGAATACATCAAAATTCACCATTAACTTCTTCTATAAACACAAGATTTTGGAACAGGCCTTGCATTCCCCTGACTTGATGGAAAATCTGAAGCCTGTGAGCAGATCTTAAAAATTCTTTCTGTACAAGACAGCTAGAAATATCTAAAAACTTGCAGTGATCTGCATGGAAGAGCGGGTAAAAAAAAAAATCCAAAATCAAGATTTAAAAGACTAAAACATCTGGAGGCTGTGGAAGTGAATTATTTTTTTAATTATTATTATTCACTTTCACAGGTGCCCAAACATTTTATTACAACTTTGATAATCCTGTAAAATATATAATAATAGAGGCAATGTGTACAATGAGCAATTGTACTTTTAGGTATTTTCCAGTTACAGCTTCTGTAGAAATCAGGACTTTTACTTGCAACAAAACATTCCTAAACTGTGGTATTGCTCATACTTTAGTGAAAGATCTGAAGACTTCTTATCAATAAAAAAAGTATAACAATGCAGTCGTGCACTCGTAATAATGAAATGTGTGTGTTTTTTTTTCTCACAGGGCTCCACTCAGATCGAATCTCCCACTGACTACAGATCTTCAGCTGGCATGTAGACTTGGTCACCGGTCTACCGGTCGACCCACACAGCTCCGGTGCCACGGTAACCGCAGGCTCCGTCCCGTTGACATGGACGTGGGTGACCTGGCGGCAGATGGCCTGGCGATGCTGAGTGCCAGGCCCACACCTCCTGCTGCACTCGGACCACTCCCCCACGTCCCAGCTGTCAGCCAACCACGGAGGACAGAGAGAAGGTTGGAGGAAGTGAAGCACAGTTCGCAGTACGTCACAGCAGATGTGGTTTCACGGTGACGCATGAGTTCATAAATGACCTCCCCCAAGCAGAGTGTGTCCTAGCTTTCTGTCTTCATTTTGACCACAGCTATTGTGTGTGGTCAGCTTTCCCAGGTCTTAAGGGGTATTATAAAGCCAGATCATTAAAAAACAAAAAACAGGCTTACAATGTAGGCCAATTTGTGCCGCACAAGCTGAGATGTCTTTTCTGGTATTACTACTAAAGTTTTAGTTTTGCAACCCTCTGCTGCATCTCCAGTGGGAACTTATACAGAATACATTTCAGGATGTCAGTGATTACAAATCATTGACACAGCAGGCAATATGTCTGACAGACCAACAACCAAACATACAGTTAATGCACGAATGTCCTGCTACATCTCGGGGACTGTAATATCTTGCGGTATTGACAACAAGACAAAGATATACCAAAGTCAGTCAGTGGGATTGGCTGTGACTGATGAATGATTTCTGTGTGGAACTCATACAGTGTAAAACATGTATGTGTGTGTCATTCTGCGCAACATCTAACAGCATGGCGACATCAGGTGTGTGTGAATGTATGTTGCTTACTATGCAGGGCAGGACTGGATGTTGCAGTCCTCTTCCCGGAGTGTTGGTTCAGTGGCGGGGTCGCAAAGGTCAGCAGGAACAGTCGCCTGAGAATCCTGCTCAGTACACTCCCAGAACACCTGACGCTTACCTGGTGAGTGTGCAGACACAAGAAAAGACTAAGCAAGTGAGCGTGTGTTTATCTGCAGAAATATAACCGTGTTTATAGATATTTGATAGGAAAAAAAGCTGTTTAGTCTGTTTTGTCGGAGTCAATAAATGGGTTTAAGAGGACTGGGAAAAGAGGCGAATTTATAGGGAGAGAAAGGGACGAGGTCAGGGAAGCTGGTTTTGCTCCCCCAAGTTTTCTGTTTACAAAACTGTAGCTGTAAAACAAAAATATCACCACTATTTCCATTAGCTATTAAAATCACTGAAGCAGTAGTTTTTAACTCACAAGTAATTAACATTAGTGTTATGTGTTGTCTTTTCCCATTATTAGCAACAAAGTTCTTGTTTTTGTCCACATTTGTTATTAATTTCCAAAAAAAAAAAAAAAAACCTCAAGTGTTAAATAGTGTAAGTAAAAACAGTAATAGTAAATGAAACACCAACATTTTATTTTTCTACGTTGCTATTAAATGTAATAGCAACAAGAAATGCACCCTATGTAAATCTCTGGCCTTTGTCTCTTCTGTGCAGATCAACAGGATACCAGATTTGGTTTAAACTAGAGAACAAATTATTGCATGCTGGACTTAATCTATGTTCAATCTGATCTTTGATAAATATCAGCTTTTTATGACAATGCCCTGTCATTGTGAAACTATGTCCATGCAAGAAAAATATAAATAACTAAATTTAACGTATGACATCCCTGCTTACAGTTAAATGTAATTCATGGATTTTAACCACATCCTTTTACATCTTGATTACTGTAGGACTGGCCTGCAGGACAAACCAAAAATGAAAGGAATTTAGAAATGTTTAGAGTTTTTTTTTTTCATAGAAAATGCTGCAGACTGGGAGATATAGAGACAAATAGAAATGTAGAAGACAAAAGGAAATAGGGATCAGGAGAGAAGTAGAATTGTATTTTTATGTGGGAACGTTCGTATTCTGCCTTTCAGGCCACCAAGCTAAAATTCTTGCCTCCTCTTTGACAAAGTTTTCTGAATCCACCACTGACTGTTACTAGTTACAGCTCTCTGTTACATTGTGCCATCTTTTGATTTTATAACATCTAATGATTAGTTATATACTTTTCTTTTTCTGGAGTGTAGATAATGCTGATCCCAGTGGTCTCAGGTTCACATCCTGTTGATCTAAATACAGATTTGGACAGCATAAATTCACTTTGTGGCCATCCTGTATTTGAACTACATGCTGCTCCTCACCAGTGCCGCAGGTTGTGCTGCACTCTGTGTGTCCACTCTTTGTCCAGGTGTAGGTGGGCTGAGGTTCAGAGTTCTCACTGGAATCAGAGGAAACCTGGTTGGGATGGAGGCTGTCCTTGATGATGTCATTGTTGCTGATGTCATCTTGGTCCAAACTCTCATCTGCATAGGATGGACCTGCTGTCTCAGCAACAAGGAACATGAAGTTTGTGAGGTGGAGCTAAACGGTTTCAGGTGTAAGGAAAGAAGTGAGGTAGCTTTAAATGTAATTAGAATTGAATGCCCTGCACACAGATGCTTTTACTTACTCTGGCTGATCACATGCTTACATATACTATTTACAAGCAGGTTTTGAGTGTGTTTGCACTGGAGACTTACCAAAATCATTATTCAGTTAGCTTAAATACTAGAAAAACCCTAAGTGTGCTTTAAATGTATGCTATGCTTCTGCAGTACACAAAGAATATTTAATAGTTTTCACAGAGAAAAAATCTAAAATCAGTTGTGGATGGTGGCGAAACTGCTCCAGCTACACCACAGAGACCGAAAAATAACTTCTACATTTTTGGAAAGACATTTTACTGTCTGTTCGTCAAGTTTAATTGACAGTGGCATTTAAAAGAGGCAGTTCGACGACATCCATTGGCACATGCATTGTCTCATGTTATGCCTGTAAAAAATGGTTAAAGATGGAGCTTTCTTGAGAAAATAGTTACTGTTATGATAATGAACGTAATACATACAGTACTTGTATATTTTTACTTTGGGTGGGACAAAGTTCAATAGATCTCCTAAAATTAAACAATTATTTGCCAGTGTTTGCAGACACACATCAAGCTGTTTCTTTAATGAATGTTAAATATTAGGTAATGAAATAAAATCTGCCCAAGTGACCGATTATTGTCTCAGGGTGCGATGAACTGCTCCATGCCAGAACAAAGTTTGGCTGCCTGCCTGTATCAAATATTATCGAAATCCAAATCAAATTTTCAAAAGGCTGAAAATGATACATATTGGCGTTACTGTTACCCTGCAGTGAGATCTGAACCAAAAACACACACACACAAGTGCTGTTCTGGAGACACAAACAGGAGCATCTGTTATGCGTTATGCTCCCTGAGGGCATAACCAGAATATTCAGTATGAGGAGATGACACTGGCCATTTAGGGTCACTCGCAAACAGTTTGTGTGTTTATGTATATGAGTGAGAGCACACACCCAGTGGCAGAATATCAGAAGGTGTATCTGACTCAGCAGTGGGGAGTGTTTTTACAGGCAGACTGTACTCATAGTATACACCGGGTCCTGGTTGCTGGTAGATCAACTGTGGGAAAAAGAGAAAAAAGAGAGATGAACGGTATCCAGGCAAGTTGTTTGACACATGGGAGGGATGTGATATCAATGCAAATGCCAGTGGGTGTGTCACTTTGCATCTAACATAAACATGCAGGTCCTCAGTCAGCGGTCCTGGTGCGGTGATGGACTCTCCGTTGCGAGAACGGATCTCATTTGGTCGTCGGTATGTCAGCTGTGTTCCCAGAGCAGTGTAGACGCCAGGCCTGTCGATCACCCAGTTTCCATTGATGATGGAGACGCCACTTTGGGTTTGCAGAGCTGGAAAATTCCCATGGTTGTCTATCACTCTAGTATTAGTGTCATTCTGGAAATATTTCTGCCATTTGATATGGTTGGGTGTGTGTGTCTGTATGTGTATACCCAAATAATTTCGGCTCTTTATTGTCTCCTGAATGCTGATGTTGCCTGCTCCAGCAGGAATCTCTGCAATCTTATGGTAGCCAACCCTGAGGAAAGTCCGAGAGAAATTCCCCTTCACCACCTCCAACCCCTGCCAACACACACATCCACACACTTTTATATACACAAAGCCACAAGTGCAAGCTCTGTACGTGCCCACTTGTGTACTTGTACAGGCACCCTCTGCTGACTCTCCTTACCCTGGTTTCAGCATCGCAGGCATGTGTTTCAACAGTATAATCATAAATTCCGCTGGATTACATTGCTGCTCTTTTTCTCTCATTTTCACTCATCCATTCTGCTCTCCGACTCTCTCTCCTTCCCTCTTTTGCTGGAAATCCCACAGCTCGCTCAGTCCAACAGTTGGTTTGAGTTGGGGAACCTTTCTGGTGTTCCTTCTCCATTCCTCCTCTGCACAGATCTCCATTTTGCAAATGAGTTTACTTCTTCTGTTCATGTCATGTCTCTCCTAACAGGCCTCCCTGGTTCTTCTCTTTTGATGCTTCATTAACAGTCTGATATAGCTTAATCTGTTAGTGATTACTCAACCGGAGTAACAAAGACAGGGTTAATCTAAAACAAACTTCTGGTTGCTGTGCAGTAATTCCTTCCCTGATTTCAAAAGAATCTTAGCTGTCACGTGCAGAACAGCAAATTCTATCCAAATTACAAAATAAGGGTATAACTCAATCAAGCAAGGTCTATTGCACATAACTGCATACGAGTTGCATTTATACTTTTTGTCCAATGACAGTGTAGATGTCTTACCTCCAGAGGGGATGAGCCGGATTTGGTATCCCAAGGAAGAGCACCTAAGGCCGGGCAGAGAAAGCAGATAAAGTGGAGGAGAGCCAGAGCTCGACCCTGCCACAGAGAGCAGAGCTGCTGCCACAATCCAGCCATGGAGAGACTGAAGGAAGGAGGACAACCACACACACAAACACACACACAGACACAGACACACACACAGACACAGATACACACACATGTTTAACGGGGTAGTGTGTATTTTCGAGGTGGGGTTAGCTTGAGGGGTGGGAGGGAAAGTTTGGGAGGGATATAAGGAGAAATGTTGAAGAGAAAGTGAAAAATTTTAGGTGCATTTTTATTTCTTAAAAGTTGCTTTTCAAGTTGAGATCACACACATTTTACACTTCAGTATGAATGTAGTGACAGCTGGTGGTGAGTGTGTGAGGCTCCTGTAGTATATCACAAAACCAAAATCTCTCTCTGTGAATTTTCATGCAAGATTGTAAATCTTTGGACACACATCCCTGATCCTGCTTCTCCACCCACTCTTTGTTTTTCTCTTTATAAGGCTTGTCTTTTTCTGAGCTAGTCCTTTTTTTTCGCATTACAGATAATGGAACAAAATGAATGATGAAAAGTCGAAATAAAAAACACTTGCAAGACTGTGCAGTGGATCGAGGATAACAGAAAAAATCTGTTAATTATATCCAGAACCTATCACTTTCTGTGTGTGTGAGTAATGAGTCCAATCATGTCCAGTACCTTTTGCTCTCTATGGTGATTCAATTCCCCTCATCAGTGATTCACACTAAAAAAGACGGCTATTTATAATGACTCAGTTTGCTACCATACCATATCGGGGAACAATCACAACACAATTTACTGTAAATTCACTGGAAAGGAATCAAAGCCCCACAATGACACATTACCAAAGTCTTTATTTACAGAGTTTAAGGCAATATTTTGCATGGACACAAATGATTTGGAGGAGATCAAACACATATGGGTGCCATTTATTACCTTGGCTGAATGTTGTAGTTCTGGGAAGAGGCCTGTTTTATCCCTGTAAACACACAGTGCAGCATGGCTTGCCTCAGTTTAAAAAAAAACAAAAAAACTTTCCACTGTTTTACGTTAGGTAGCGAAGAGATAGATGAGGTATAATATCAGAAACTACTTGACTGCGAGTTAATGTCTCAGTGCGGAGACATTTATTGAGAGGAAGCAGAGATAATGTGCTTTTCCTACCTGTTTTGTTCTCGTCTGGAGTGGCAGAAACTACATCATTTCACGACTAATAATGCATTTTTCTCTTAGACTGCCAACTGATCCGCATCGCAGCTGTTCACAACATGGGTGTGAAATTGCCAGGACTGAGAATTTCGTAACTTCTCGAAGATACTCGGTTTGCTCTGTGATTTTTTTTTTTTATGTGCCTCTGTGTAGGTGCATATGTTTGTGTGTGGACTAAAGATATATGGGTCACATATGTGTGGATAAAGTGGTCTGATGCAACATCTGTATTACATGGTGAATCAATCGAGTCAACATAAAAAGAGCATGAGTGAGAAAAATGAGCCGAACGTGATGCTTTAAAGCTTTGTGGAGACTGTTCAGCATTTGGCCTTTGACCTGAAACACAGAAGGACTCAGCTGTCCTGCAACACGAAGCACTGTGAAAGAACAGACCTACACACATACGCTGTACATCAACGCACTTTGTTTCTTTCTCCCTCATCTCTGGCACCCAGCCATATCTAAGACGCCGGCCCCATGCAGTGATACCCAGTAGCCACGGAGTTATGACACAGACATTCTGGGAGCCTCCAAAAGCCTGTCAAGGAACTCTGTCTGTTAGTGCTATGGTGTCTGTTTTTCACTGTGACAGCTTAATAGCTGCCATGTCTGATTACATACATGCACAAACAGTGAGTCCCTGCGGCAGGAGGCATCACAGCAGCTCCTTAACAAACTGCTCAAACAATATCACACTGAGACATATGGCCGTAAAGGCAGGGTGATGTGATTATTGTTTTTTGGAAGTTTTGGTGTCATTGCACTGGGATTTAGGTAATGCCGTTTAGTATGCCTGTCTGCTGTGATTCAGTACTAAAGCTTGTATATTATATGTGAAGTCTAACTGGCAAACAGTCACGCATAGGCAGGCCGGCCGTGACCATGGAAGGCCAAGGTTGTCTGCTAAAACCATTTACTGTAACAGAGTTTGCTCTCAAACACATTATAACCGGTTATAGTTTTTGTTCGGAAGAGAAAAAAAAAATTCTCTTGAGTCGCATCTTATAAAAGGACCCAGAAGGGGAAACACCCAGCGCCTTACAGTATGTTACAGTACATTAAAAATATGTTTTAATGTGCAGGAAAACTGTGAGCTCATGCAGATTTGGGAGTGAAGGAGCCCTTACCAATAGATTTGTATAAAGTGAGGCCTGTAACAGTGATTTTTTTTCTATTGCTTTCCTGAGAATCAACCATATGTAACTATTTAAAATATAATTTAGTCGTTTTTCCTCTGTAGTGTCAGTAAGTCAGCGTGTGTCTGTGTGTGCGTGTGTGTCCTTGCTGGCCATGTTGACAGCAAAAAAAAACAAAGAAACACACAAGACAAAATGGTAAAAGACAGTGAGAATGAATAATTCAGTCAACAGAAGTTTAGCTCAACTCTGAAATTTAAATAAAGATCAAATAAAGATTTTCCTCTTTTGCAACCCAGTACTAGTCTCCATTTTTCTCTCTCATCCATGTCCCTTCCCTTCTCTTTGCCATTCTCCATTATCCTCACACTTGCTTTCCTCTTTTTTTTATCCTTCAACTGTGGGTTGTTTGATGTCCCTCTGTCCTGTCCTGGCCAGATGCCTCAGAAACAAAATGAGGGGTTCTGTCATCCTGCTGACACCTGGACATCCCTTAACCACCGGTTACCTCCCTAACGACCAACTCCTTCCCTAACAACCATGAGAAATGCAGGACGACCGTCGATCAATCACTGGAATTCCTTTGCAGCTGTCTGTTCATGTTGGCCGAGTGTCAGGATGATATATTTTCACCTGATAAATGAGTCTTACTTACAGACTGTTACCTTAAAAGCATGTTGTCCTGCTACGAATATGATGTTCCAAAGTTTGGAGCTGCTGTCTCAGATTGACAATGGCAGATGTAGTAAGTTGTTTCTTTCCAATGCAATTAAGATGAACTACACTCTAAAAATTGTATGTTTTAATTTGTCTATTTTATTTCTTTTTTAAAATTAACTAGTATTTTCCTGATTGTCCTTGTTTTGTTAAATTACAGATAATAACTAACTAAAAACTACTAAAATAACTTTTTTTTGGACCCACATTAATTTTACATGATAGTCAGAAAACAAAACAAAACAAAAACACACACACACACACACACACACACACACACGCGCGCGCACACACACACACGCACAAAAACAAGCCAAAACTGTAAAAAATGTCCACAACAAAAATCTGGACACAAAACATATGATCATAAAACTACACTATATCTACTGTATTTAAAACAGCAATAAAATATGTATTTATAGTTATTTCACAGATGTTTGCCATTATTTGAAAGAAAAAATATGTATACTAGGGACTGGAAATTAATAAATAATTTCAGGGTTATTTTTTCACTGTTATTTTACAGTTTCCCCCTGTTTTGTGAAATTACAGGTACAATCTAATAAAATCACAGAAAAAAAGCATTAATTTAGATGTTGGCAGTAAAAGAAAGAGAACTGGCCAAAACTTAACATAGTGTCCACATCTGTATTTTTTTACAAATAGTAATTTATTCTTTTACAGTGTGTGACCATAAAATAACACGTCTCTACCGTATTAAAATCAGCAAAAAATAAGAATTAAAAAACACATTTTACAGTTGTTAGCCATTATTTGAAAGAGAAATTATCCATATTAGGGATTGAAAAATGGCATAAAATATTTTTTGTGGTTTTATTTTACAGATCTTCCCTGTTTGTCAAATTACAAATCATCACAATCTATCCATCATCTAAACACCGCTTAATCCTCACTAGGGTCATGGGGGGGGCGGGGGCTGGAGCCTATCCCAACCGAAGGCAGGGGACACCCTGGATAGGTCCCCAGTCTATCGCAGGGCTACCAAACACACTTACGGACAATTTAGAATCACCAATCAACCTCAACATGTTTTTGGACTGTGTGGGAGGAAGCCGGAGAACCCAGAGAGAACCCACGGGGTGAACATGCAAACTACGCAGAAAGATTCCGGTGCCCCCACCGGGACGCAAACCGGCGACCTTCTTGCTGCGAGACAACAGCACTAACCAACTGCGCCACCTTGCAGCCCCATCACAATCTAGTTTAAAAAATAAATAAAAACGTCATTACTTAGAGGACAAAACAAATAATGGCCACATCAGAAATCTGCATTTTTACAAAAAGTAATTTGTTCCTTTACAATGTGTGACCAAAAACATTACATTGTTTATTTGTATTTTAACCAGTAAAATTTTTCATTATTTCACCCTTGCTGCTAGATTTTTTACAGTGTCGTTACTGTGACATTTAGAGAACAACAAGAAAACTAACCACCAGTGAGAGTGGTTGTATTACAGATGGCAAATGGAAGACAGGGGTCTGTTAAAATGCATTCACTAGTTCCTCAGCTCACCTCTCACCTTTTTCTAATTACAGGCCAGAGACTGGTGCAGCTGAAGACACGCAGACCTTCTGACACCATAAATACACCTCTCTGGTCAGTTACTGCAACCACATACCTACCGGGTCAAGCACAACAGTTGACACATTGCAACACCAAAGGATGCTTTTCATCCAACAGGCCGCCTATGAATGCACATGAAAGTGTGTCTACAGGTACACTTTTTAGGTAACCACCACCTTTCAATAAAGTGTTACCATCTATTGTATATATTAGTGTTTGGAAATGTTTGTTTTGTTGTCAGTTCTGTGCTAGACTGGCGATGTATAGAGAGGGGATCCAGCCTTTTGCCTACTATGAGCCTGGACAGTCTCCAGCCCTTTGTGAGCCTGCAAAAGAAAATAGGTGGATACATGAAGTAAATGCATATTTATACCATAAATGGTGGGTTCCGATTGGTTGGGAGATAGGAATTAACTGTCAATAACCGAATTGTTTGCCTGACCAAATGTGAATTAGGGGTTTGTTTGCTGTTTTAAAATAACAGACCAGAATTAAACTCTAGGTTTAGACAGCAACATCTCAGCCTCAGCTAAAGCGTTTGGAACTTTAGGTATTTGCATGACTACCAACAACAACAACTGACTGAAGGATAAATACCTTCTCGATGACAACCAGGCGCATGTAATTTCTAATGAGTATCATATTTGAGTCACTTCGTTGGTCCAAATCAAATAATGCTGAGAAGAGGAGAAATAGAAATTCTGAGTTTGGGGGAATAACTGTATTTCATGACTGTTCAAATGTAAGGCTAATAAAATCAACTATAAAGTAACCGATTTAAATTAACCACATGCATTAATCAACTTCTAATAGTTTTAGTCTTATAGAACTTCTGTGTTGTAGCAATGCTTTACACTGGAAAACACCGGGTTTGTATCGTTTGTATATTCTATGACTGTGATAGGAACTTGTCAGATAGTATTCCTCACCCGTACAGATGTATTAAAGCTAAACAACATAAAATAAAATATTTTCTGCCACAAGCCTCCAAAACAGCTACACCATAAATTCGACTCTACTGGAGGGATGATCACTGTCCTTCCAAAAGATATTCCTTCATGTGTTTGTTTCATATTGGTGGTAAGGAGCACTGTTCAGTATGTCCAGAATCTCTCAGGGATGTTCAACAGGGTTTAGATCTGGTGACTGATGCACATTGTTTCACACTCCTGACACCATGGATCCCTCTTGCTACACTGTATAAAGAAAAAGCTCCAACAGCATAAAAGAGTCGCCAAACCTTCTGACTGTAAAAGGCCCAGCATCCATGTTGTCTGTTTTCTTGGTGTCTGTCATTAGAGCTGCACCAGTGGTTTCTTGTTCATGTTCTTTAATCATTAACTGTTGTGTTTTTAGCTCATCTTTTTAACTCAACTGCTGCACTTAATTCTGAGCAACTTGTGCTTTACTTGTGTTAAACTTGAAACTTCTGCTTCTCTATGCCAGGAGTAAATGTGCATTTTACTCTGTTACATTTATTTGGCAATAAATACTACTAAATACTACACATTAAAATGGGAAAAAATATTTTTCTGAATGTGCTATATATTTACTATTAGAGTGAATTAAAGATGCTAAGCTGTACATAAGTACTTAAACCAAATAGTTGATCACTATCAATAATGAAAATGTTCCTTTCACATTAAGATATCAAATATAATATTCAAATAATATATTATAATCTACATTAGAGCAAACGAGAGTAAGCACCCCCCTTAAGAATAATAAATATTTTAACAACATTAACATATATATTCTAAATATCAGTATACTATGTACACAAGAAGGACGCCAAAGTGAGCACATTGAGAGGATTATTAAATCATAACAGGCTGCAACATATAAAACCTCTTAATAGAAAATTAATTGTAAAATCTTGAAGAGAGGCATATTCCCTCCACAACCATGGGAGGAAGTCCTCCAGGGGCAAATCTGAAGTTCTCAAGTTCTTGAGTCAACTATATTGTCATCCGAACTCTACACACAAGTTATACAGCGCAATGAAACTGCATTCCTCCCAAGACCTATACAAGACGGGAATAAGAACAAGACGTAATACACATATCATTTAGACAGAACATGTACCATTAAAGAACCAGACATCACTTCATGCAAAAAAAAAAGTGCATGAAGAAAGTGACTTAATGCTGTAGAAATTCAGTAATAAATGTAGCTAAAATACATTGCCAGGTGCCCCCAGTTGTAAATCCATCCATCCATTATCTATACACTGCTTAATCCTCACTTGGGTCATGGGGCTGGAGCCTATCCCAGCTGACTCAGGGTGAAGGCAGGTTCACCTGGACAGGTCACCAGTCTATCACAGGGCTACACTTAGAGACAGACAACCAAGCACACTCACATTCACACCTACAGACAATTTAGAATCACCAATTAACCTCAACATGTTTCTGGACTGTGTGGGAGGAAGCCAGAGAACCCGGAGAGAACCCACGCTGCACGGGGTGAACATGCAAACTCCACGTAGAAAGATCCCGGTGCACCCCAACGCGAACCGGCTGCGAGGCAACAGTGCTACCAACTGCGCCACCCTGCAGCCCCCGTTGAAATTTTTTTAGAAAATACAAAAAAGGTCTATATTAAAGCTATAGTTATAAAATGCATCATAAAAGAATCATATTACTGTATTGATCCACATGCACTACATTTAGAAAACTTTATTGGTCCCCAGGGGGCAATTAAAAAGGCATGAAGAGCAGGCAGTGCAACAATGACATAAAAAATAAGTTAAGTAACATAAATATATATATGAAGAGTTAATTTGCAAAAACAGGTAACTCCATCTTCACAAACTTTCAGAAAACTCACTTTTCCATCGTCTACCTGAGACAATATCAATAATCTTAAGTCATCTCTAGTTTTGTCAAGTCATTTCTACTGAGCCAAATCCACTCAACTTCAGTTTGATTGATGCTACCTCAAGCAAACAAAAAATAAAAAAAATATATCCAATCCAATCCAATCCAACTTTATTTGTAAAGCACTTTCAAAACAACCACGGTTATGTATATATATATACACACACACACACACACACACACACATATATATATATATATGTATGTATGTATGTAGGACAAGTAAGATAGTATGAAACAAAAAAAGAAGGAAAGACTTACTTAGTAACATACCAGAGCAAATACAGATGTACACAGGTGCAAATGAGGTATATACTTTAGGTAAATTATAGAGTAGATTAACTCTACTTTCAAATTTTAATGTTACACATACAGAAATTATTTTGGATTTTTAAACACCATCTTCTGTGCTAATTTGCCTTTTCGACAGATAATCATATCGCATTTTCCTCTTTATTTGTCACAGTCTCTGTGTGTGACTGTAGACTCAGGAGCTAGTTTCTTGGGCACCTTAGGCTATAATTGAAGAAGTCTTTGATCAGGATTATCAAGGTTTTTTGTTTATATTTCTATAAAGAGATTTTGATTTAAATGTATGATTAAAACATTCAAAAAAGTTCAGTTTCAGCTGTTGTGTGTTGTGGCTGCAGTTCTGTTTCTGGCCTCTAGGTGAGGATGAAGCGCTCACAGGAAGCAGGAAATGAAGTCAACGTCGACGAGCGAAATTCAAACTTGTGTAACAAAACATCTCTGCTGGAGGACTTCCCGTCTGCCTTATGGTTGTTAACTGACTCCGCCGTCTTCTTCTGTTTTCGCACAGTTTCAGGTAAATTCGTAATATCGAGCAGCGTCGCTCGTATAGCTTTAGCTTTTGCTTACGTTACTTCTATTACTCCGCTGTTAGCTGCAGCTATTAGTTCGTTAACGTTAAGCTAGCTGCCAGTAAAATGTTAGCGACCGGGTGCTGAAGTAAAAATTGAAATAAAAGAGGGTTTTCAAGTTTAACTAAGCGTATAATAGTAAAGTTCTAACGTTTTCTCTTACCGCAGGGAGGTTTATCGTCATTGTGCTGGAGCAGGGAGGATGCCTGTGGAAAGGACGGAGCCCCGCGGAGCCGAAGAACTCCACAAATATTATGAAGTCTATGAGACGATCGGCTCAGGTAATGTCAGCGACAGTCCTGAGTAAAACACATTTGTCTGCTATGTCTTCACCGGTGTGTGTCATGGACCCTGTGTGTGTGTGTTTTTCAGGAGGCTTTGCAAAAGTCAAGCTGGGTCGACACATCCTGACAGGAGAGAAGGTTGCTATTAAAATCATGAATAAGAAAGATCTTGGGGTGAGTCTAAAACTAAGGACACTGAAACACTATGGCAAAATCACAAGAGCTTTAACATCAAGCTATAATGAACATTTGTCACTAAAGTACATTAAACGTCTGCTATATGTCAAAGATTACAATGTCTGTAGTGTATAAAATGTCTAAAATTATCATTAGAGTTCACCACATCCTAAAGTGAGTCAGCCTATTATTATTGGGATTATCTGCTATTATTTTGACTTTAGTTCACTTATTTTATTTTATTTTGACTTTAGTTCACTTCAGTCTTTATTCAAATCCCTTACTGGCAGTTTGATAACATAACAGCAAGACAGATAACCTTCTTCCAAAAACAATTTTTGGAAACAGCACATAACAGTATATAAAACAAATACATTCATATTTGTGACAATTACTCCTAAGCTTCAGTGTGAACCTGAAGACAAGACAGAAAACGGGAAACAGTTTCAAACAGATTAGGCATCTTTGTTTTTCTTCCCCTATGATTTTTCCACCGTTGCTCACAAGACTTGAATGCATTCTTTTCTCATTTTGCATTATGGTTATCAAACCAGCTGATTATTGATTTATAAAATAATTCAATCAGAGCATTATCTACATTAAAGGGCTAGTATGTAGAATTTTGTGGGGTCGAGCAGTGAGGTTGCACATTGAAACCAATTCCTGAAACCAATTCTCCCTTTCCAAGTGGCCATACTTTCCATTCTGGGTTACTCTAGAAACATTCCCTGATTAATAGTTGCTGGTGATTATATGCTAATAAAACTGTAATTATTAATACCATGTTCCATTTCTCCTTATAGATTCTCTTAAATCCTACTTTGGTCTTTTAAACAATCTTAATTTTCTAAACAGCATCGTCACTGATGTCACATTTTGCACAGCAGCAGTTACATATTTACATTAAAGGACATTAAAAATGAAGCACACAAATGGTAGCTCCTAAGTACTCACACACACTCCCGTCTGGTCCCTAATGTGTTGTGAGCTGGGAGATATGAGTGTCCATTGTAACGTCATTAAATGTGTCTTTTGTTTGAGACACAGTAAGCTGCAAAATAGCATCATCGCACCATTTTTTACGATCACCAGTCATCTGTGGCATGCTGCAATATTTTTTAAAAAACTGTACCTCCAAAAATGTCTGGTTTAATGTTTGCTCAAGCTTTTATTTGTATTATATATAATAAGGGTGAATGTTAGTAATTCATTTTTCTGCTACAATAGGAGGCTGAATGACATTGAAAGCAGATAATGATCAATAAATGTGTCTTGCTGCTTTCCAAGTATTTCAGGACTGTGTTTAGTAAAGTTGCCGTTGCATCCTCACCAGCCTTTTTTTGTTCAATAGGCAAACTGGGGAATGTCTAGAATGTTCACACAGCAGTTAACAGTTTCTCAAAACACTTAATTGTGAGCACAGTTGCCTTGAAAACCAACGTATGTCTCAGTATGCTTGATTTTTGGCACAGTTTGGCCACTTGCTAATAGACGGACAAAACATGAACACAATAAGATAAATATTGAACAAATGATACACCCAGTATAGTGAAAACTAATGGTTACATGCATACATAAACAAAAAGCAAATTACCATCTTTCTCCTCAGGATGACTTGCCGCGTGTGAAGGTGGAGATCGAAGCAATGAAGAATCTGAGTCATCAGCATGTGTGTCGACTCTACCAGGTCATAGAGACGTCCACCCAGATATTCATTGTGCTCGAGGTAAGGGAACATGCATTGAGCATGGGTAAGATTCAGTAGAGGAATGTAACATGTATTCACTTTGTTTCTTTCTCTTTCCTGTCACTTCTGTCAGTATTGCCCAGGTGGGGAGTTGTTTGACTATATCATAGCAAAGGATCGCCTCTCAGAGGAGGAGACCAGGGTGTTTTTCAGGCAGATTGTGTCTGCAATGGCCTACGTCCACAGTCAAGGATACGCGCATAGAGACTTAAAACCGGTAAAAACAGCCATTACTTACATGTGTAGGAGTAAGCGAGCGTATAGTAAAATCTATCTTGTGACTGCAATGTTTGTCTCTCTTAACTTTAGGAAAATCTATTGATTGACGGAGACCATAACTTGAAGCTGATAGACTTTGGCTTGTGTGCCAAACCTAAGGTATATCGCATTTTATTTTGGCTATTTGCCTCAGTAATTTGAAATGAAAGAAAGAAATGTAATTACAAGTGTAAAATTACTTGCATTTTTTAGGGTGGACACAGATCTATTTGTTTCATCCCACAAATATATATTGCATTTTCAAACACTGTATTTGGCCACCTAGTCTTCACAGTATGTTTTCTTGTCCTAAAATAAAGCTAATGGGTAAACAGAAGGTGACATCCAAAGTCAAGTGTATACACATTGTAGTAAACACTGCATATAATCATGGTCTGAATATCATGTGGTTGCTTCCATCCCAGGGAGGTTTGGGTTATGAGCTGATGACGTGTTGTGGAAGCCCTGCATATGCTGCTCCTGAACTCATCCAAGGAAAAGCATATATTGGTTCAGAGGTAAGAAATGTGTGCTATTTAATATTTACAATGTTTAGAAACATTAAGGTTTGATTTTAAGATGACACAAACCTACAAAATGTAGATTTGCTTTTCAGAAAGCTTAATTGTTACCTGTCTGTTCCGCAAATCTGCTTTTTCACGGTGCCCTGATCATATTCACTGGTGCACGACTCAGTGCAACTGAGCTGTGAAATGCTATCTGTAACTGTTGAAGCTGAAATACTGCTGCGTGATGTGTAACCTCCAGGCAGATGTATGGAGTATGGGAGTGCTGCTGTTCGCTCTGCTCTGTGGATACCTGCCGTTTGATGACGACAACTGCATGGTTCTCTACAGGAAGATTGCAGTGAGTGCATTGTTGTGCTTGTAACATTTCCCAGCTCCTACATGTTTTGTGGCCACTCCCAACAGCTGTTTGTGCATTTACAGTCAGATTCCCTGCTTGAATATCACCACTAAGGCAAATTTTTTTTTTAAAAAGGGCTGCTAATATGTTTGGTTTTCTTTCATGTTGATTTCATGTCTTTAATATTTTCAGAGAGGTAAATATGATAACCCACGGTGGCTCTCTCCAGGTAGCATCCTCCTTCTCAACCAGATGATGCAGGTATGTATGCAGTTACTTTGTGTGCTTTTTATTTTTGTTTATCTGATTCTGACCCTTTCTGACTGTAGTTATTTCTCTTCTGTTCTCATTGAAGTTCAGTAGAACTACAAAAAATGTATTTCTGACTTATAATAAAGCTAAAGCCGTTTTGACTAGTTTCTGATTGTACAGCATCATAATATTTTGACTATGTAGTGTGTAGCATATACATCTGCGTATTGAGCTGTAGTTTCTGCATGTGTCCTGCAGGTGGACCCCAAGCGACGTGTGACTGTCAAGCAGCTGCTGGACCATCCCTGGGTGACGAAAGACTACAACAGCCCAGTCGAGTGGTACAGCAGGCAGCCGGTACGAACCCCCCCCCCCCAGAAAAAAAATAAAGCTTTTATAAGTGCACATATAAGCAACCGTATAAAGACAAACTCACGAGTGGCTTTTACCATAGATGGGTAGTAATCAGCCTGCCTCAAACTGGAAATTTCATCCATTCTGTGAGATTTTTCTATTTTTTTCCAGTCAGCTAAGGAATTTCCATAAAACAATACCATAAAACCAAACATACAAAAAAAAAGAGAGAAGTATCGTCTTTGGGTTTTGTGTGAAACAGTCTTGATTTTGTTTTTGTAGCTTGGCCACATAGATGAAGACTGTATCACTGAGATGGCAGTCAACATGAAGCGATCAAGAGAGAGCACCACAGCGCTGGTGAAGAAGGTTTGTGTCTGTGTATGCACATATTACAGCATAATGTCTCGTTTTGTCTCGTATTTATCGTGTTGGTTGTATATATGTTTATATATACATTTTCAGTTCCCCATTATTTGTAAAAGCAATATTATATATAACTTCTATTAAATACGCAGTTAAATGAGTCTTAACTCCCACAGTGGCGGTATGACCACACAACAGCTACTTACCTGCTGCTGCTGTCAAAGAAGCAGAGGGGAAAGCCTGTCCGCCTGCGCCCTGAACCAGCTGTCTGCGAGGACTCCTGTTCTCCTCTGCACCAGGGACTACAGGTCAGACACAAAACCACAACTTCTTTGATGTTCTGCTCTTTTAGGGCTACCGACAGCTAGATGTTGTTGCACTGATTCTGCGTGCCTAACATATGTACCAAGTGTTGTTATGGATATTTTTGTCTCGTTTTTTTTTGCTTCAGTCAAGGGAAGTCCTCCACTTTAGTGAGGATGAAGACGCTGTGATTGTGGGTTCTCTGGACTTTTGCTCGGACTACATTGACGATTGTCCGTGGGTTTCAGTCCCACAGTACACACCCCAGCGGGTCAGAGGTCAGCCAGATGGAACCACAAACAAAGACATGGTATGTGGAAGGCGGTTCAAGAGTAGGCTTTCCTTTCTTCCGTGTGCGTAAAGGAGCAGAATCAGAAAATGGGATAAATGGATTAAACACTTTCTTTTTAGACGTGCTGTCCAAACACATCAGAAATCAAATGTGTTTAGTTGTTTTGGACAGCCTGACAAGAAGGCGGAGTGACAAGCCAGTAATCATGAAGAAGAGGAGGAAGGTTGGGAGATGTTGTTTCAAAATGCAGATAACGTGCAGATTTTCAGACAGTCTCCCTAGAGGGACACTGACAGTGTTTCTTTGGGATGTACACTTGAAAAGTACACGAATAGTTGAGTAACAAATGAAAAAAAGTGATGGAAAAAGTAGTGGCTGGCTTCTCTATCACCTCCACAAAGTGGAAAGTAGGTGTTTGTGTTGCATCCTCTGTTTAAAGTTACTTGTAATGGGCCACTGCTATAGCTCACCTGCTTGAGCTGGCGACCCATGTACAGGGACTACAGTCCGAAGCAGCGGCCATGGGTTCCAATCCCGCTCATGGCCCTTTGCTGCAATTCCTTCCCCCATTCTTCTCCCCCACTTTCCTGTCTCTCTTTCAACTGTCCTATATAGTGAAGACAAAGAGGCCCAAAAAATAACTTTAAAAAAATTACTTGTAGTGAGGCTACATCCTCACTAATATGTTGTAATTTTAAAATGGTGTTATAAACAGCATTTTAAAATGAAATCATGCTAGTGTTGATGGGGCTATGAGCACTCTCTGTCCATTCTCCAGGGAGAAGGTTTGAGAAGCTTTTTGAGCATCTCACATGAAGTTCAGACAGACTGTTAAAAAAAAAAGCTTGATTCTCTAGGAGAAATGCACTCATTCCACTTTATGTCCTTGCATTCTTGAAGAGGTTGCTGTCACCGTCAGTGGAAAAAAAATCTGCTCACAGCACGACCCCAGAGAGGGGCCGAACGGCGACGCCACAGCGCCAGGAGAGGAGGGAGCGAGACCAAGAACGAGCCAGTGAGAACAAGGAGAACACTGCTGACATTTTCGCATTGCCTCCCCCTCGAACTCCTGTATCCAGCAAGAAGAACGCACGCCCCAACAAGAATGTGTTGACCACACCCAATCAAAATGCTAATGGAACCAAACCCAATGTGGTCACGCCGAAAGGTAAGAAGATTTTCTTGGTTACTCAACCAATGGCAGTAATGGAGTTCAGAGACTACAAACCTTCAGGGCATCATACAGTTTATTTGTATACTGTAATTGTTTGTTATTCCAAACAAGGGCTTGAAGTCCAATCCCCATTAGATTAGATTTGCATTAACTAACTGGCCCTCTCCACATTCCCCCCTTTCATTTATCTATTCCTCTCTGTCTGTCTCATGCAGCTCTCATAATCACAAGTGCCACATCCACATGCCACACATTTGCAAGTAAATTGTCTTCTGGTAATAAACTCATTTATTCGGCCTGTTTTTATCCCAAAGCCACTCATATTTCTATGATTTAGCTGTCATTACGCTTCTGAAAATGGACACACACTTGGATTCACTCGCACACACACTTATCGCTGTCAACTCAAAGGTGAGGTTATTATCAGGAAGCTAATTCTATTCACTTATCTATAAATGAAGGACACTAATATGAATGGAGAATCATTAAAGTCTTAATTATTTGTCATAGTGACTTCTCTGCTCAGATGTCCAGCCTCATTAGCTTTCCTCTATAAATTTGGCCACCAGCCGGCTAACTTGCCGCAGCTGACCTAGTTCATGTAAAATCCTCGGAATCTGGCTCGGCCCTGCTCCTTTTTACAGCCTCCTGCTCTGTAAGCTGCTGTGCAGTGCAGACATGCTACCTGTGACACACTCACACTCACACTGTGGTCTGTGTGTGTCTGTCCCTAGGCGTGTGCTGTGACAGGTGTAGCTGTCTCTTTCTTTTGCTCGCCGTCCCACGTGGGCTGTAGTGACATGTGTTCTCATGCCGCTAAAGCCTAACTCGCTTTTGTGTGTATGTATCAGTGTGTATTTTGCCTTTTTTGTTCACAACTCCAATGTCAAAGCCAGGCAGTTCCAATGCAGAAGAGCAAAGGGCTGTTACTGAAACTGTTTCACATTTAATCCCATTCCAGGCAGTTTTCCTCCTTTGAGCCGCTTTGAGGTTGAAAAAAAAGTAACTCCATATTATCTGAAGAACATGTTTTTGTGTTGTTATATGTTTGCTGAGCGACAATAAGAGAAATATTCAAACGCCAAATTATTTTTTTTCTGCAGTTGCACCATTCCGTCAAATACAAATACATCGTCGACGTCTTGTGTCCATTTCATACACTGGTGTATACTCAGAATTTTGCTGCACCATTGACATATGGGAAACTGAAGAAAATTATTGCTACATTAAAACACTAGAAAACTCCCCAAGTTTTAAGAAAAGCAAAATGTGATAATTTTAGCTTCTTAGATTTGACAAGATTGAAAATGACTAAAGTGATTAATCCAGTAATTGTTCAGCTCAACACATTTGGCACGCTTAGAAACTTTTGATTTTAAGTTGTGTTTGAAATTAAATTCTGATGGTGTAAACAATTTTGCTAATTGTCCGTGTGGTTTATTGTGACTAAAGCTGGAATAATTCACTTTTTTTTGTTGTGCTGTGTGCGTGTGGTAGGTGGTGACAGTGCATCCAAGGAGCACAATAAGAAGAGAGCAGAAGAAAACAAGGACTCTACAAACATTGAAATACTGGCCTTCAGTCCAGAGCGAAGGTGAGCGAACGACAGAATGAATGGAGGCTCTGTGGGGATTCAGAAGTAGGAGAAGGGGCTGTGTAGGCAGCTGAGAAGGCTAAACACTAACACTATGCTAAGTCTAAAGTTGTGAATATCTAAGAGTGCTGAAGAAGTTAGAGTTACACACAGCCTACTGAGGCTGAAGGGGGTTTTAATGTTCATAGTATGGTCAAGTGAGACTCTGTTCACTCTGCAGGTCTCGGTCTCTGGACATGGCTGTAACAGGAGACAGCGGGAAGAAGAAGCGAACTGGGAAGGTGTTTGGCTCACTGGAGAGAGGCCTGGATAAGATGATTACCATGCTGACCCCGAGTAAGAGACGGGCCCTGCGCGACGGCCCACGCAAGATTAAGGTATAAGACATAACAGACCCAATTTATTTAATATTTTTTTCCCAGTTAAACAAAATGGTGTTTACAGTACAACAGCAGCATCAAACTGAAAAATACAAACAATACAATGCAGTTGGATGATTGTCGACTCCCCATGTTTAAAATATCAAAGTTCCTTCACATGTTTTATCAACAGAGCAAACCTTTATCAGTCTTTTGAGTCTTTTTTAATTGGTCGGCTCATTGTTTTGTCAAAAAAAATCTTTAAGCTGCTGGTTTTGTCCAACCAGTGATACAAAACACAAATATATTTAATTTACCGTCAAAGTAAAATCACAGAGTTTGTGATCAGTGTGTGTATTTTCCTCCAGGTCCAGTATAACGTGACTCTGACCAGTCAGACCAACCCAGACCAGGTCCTCAACCAGATCCTCTCCATCCTCCCAGAGAAAAACGTTGACTTCACACAGAAAGGGTAAGAAGACACGTGTTTCCTCCTCACCGGCGGACCGGACTCACCTTTTGATCAAATTTCTAAGCTGTTTCCCTCCTCTTCATTTAGGTATTCTCTGAAGTGTCGGACCTGGGATGACTTTGGGAAGGTGACCATGGCGTTTGAGCTGGAGGTTTGCTTGCTTCAGAGGCCGGAGGTTGTTGGTGTGCGACGGCAGAGGCTGAAAGGAGACGCTTGGGTCTACAAACATCTGGTGGAGGACATCCTCTCCACGTCCAGTATCTAAACAAGGCATTTTCTTGGCAGTAGCACTATCTGTTCTTAAGTCAGTAGGAACTGGCTTTTTTTTTTTTTTCTTTTTTCTCAGCAACATGATGTCTCTTTCCACATCTAGGAATTAAGAATGACTGATCAGTGAGTAATGCAGGAATCTAAACGTAGGTAGGAGTCTTTGCACTTTAATGATCGGTCTTTCATTATTCCTGTAGAATATTTAAACTGTCCTTAGGCCAGCTTACAGATCTTAGAATCTTACATTAAATTTATGAGCATTACGTGCTGGGATTCTGTACAGTATCGTTTTTTATGTAGAATAATTTTTACTTCCCTATTTCATCATTCTTAAGCTAAATATAATTGCCGTCAGTCCTCTTGAGATGAATGTGTGAGTGGATGAAATGTAACACAACTATTTACACCACACCTTCCAGCTGCTTGTTACCATATTTATGTCTTGATGTTGTTATTCTACCCTGTAGGTGCAAAACTTGATTGAATAAAATAAAGAAACAGAGCATTACTAATTTACTGTTATTGTTTTTTTATGTACATGTGTTTACGGTGCTCTCATCATTATGTTTTACATGGCAGTATGAAGTGTCTGTTTTGTATTTCTTATGTGTGTTTTTTTTTTTTTCTGGTTTTCAGTGTCACATTGTGTCCGTAAGATTTTTATTGACGATGTAAAAGAAGCACAATAAATGAATTCTGTTTACGGAGACAGATGATGGAGATGAATTTAGTTACTTTTCTTTTCTCATTCATTCAGCAGTCGATGGAGCATTGGCGTGTTCTACACTCTGTCACCGTCCTTCTGTTCATCTTCTAGGCATCGCTTCACTTTGAGATTGATGGTGATGGTTTAGTTTAGTGACAGTGTTTCTGAGCATTTACCTCCAATAAAATGAGTAGTGAAAGGTGTCACAGTGTTTCTCACCTCAGATACTTTGAGTTTTCAAGCACGTTGCTTGCATGTTAAATAGACTGATGGTTTTGATCGTGAAACTCTTAAATACAGACGTGTTTTTGGTGTTTTTATGTCATAGTAATGGATTTATATGGAGTAATAGTAAGTGTGGCACAATTTTGGATTATCTTGTTCTGAAAAAGTCCAATTAAGGATAATGAATTAGCTTCGATGCTCAAAATGGTGGATAATCATTGTTATGGCTGAAATGTCTGTCAGAGCATGATCATTATGACTGACTGAATGACTAAATAATGATGATCATTATCTGCAACATTTGAACGGAGTAAATAGTCTAAGATCTGGCTTTAAACTAACCTTGGTACCATACATTAAACGGTAACAGTGAGTTAAATATTGTACATGGGGCTTTAATTAAAAAATAAATCTCCTCCTTCCCTATTGCAAAACAATACGCCACTTAGTCTTGACAGTGTTGCAGCTGATCAGTATTTATTTGTGGCAGGCTCTCCTTGGTGTCTCAGCGGGGGAGGAGAAGGGTAATGGTGGGTTGAGTTAATGATAAGGGGGGTTTAACCTTAATGGAGCGAGAGGGTGGGGGGGTGGAATGATCATTTAAGACAGAGGTGAAGGTTGGAGTTGGAGAAGTAAAAAAAAACAAAGAAAGAAAAAACCTTATCATTCTAGTGTTGGTAAAGCCTCCTGCTGGGCTGAGGTTGGAGGATCAGAGTTGTGTTCTAGTGTGTAGTTTGGACAACAGCTGGACTGCAGCTGCTGTCACGTTTATCACTTTCACCTACTTCTTTTTTTTTTTTTAAATACATTTTTACCCATCTCTTTTATTCTGGCTCTCACGAGATAGTGATCAGTAGAAGCTACATCGGACAGATTCATCTTATCTTTTCGCATGTATTCCTGTGATTTTTCTATTAAATGTTTTGGATCTGTAGGATGAATTTGTTTCATTTGGACAAATGTGCATTAAATGCTCTTGTCATTGTCCCTCCGCAAAAACAGGTGGCGCTGAAATGCCTAAGAGTGGTTCAGTCCATGCTGGTTTGACCACTGGTACAAGAAAGCCTGCGTGTTGCCCCTTAAACACAAGAGGATTACTTCAGTAAAGCTGAAAAACTTTGCAGACTATAGGCCAGTGTGAAAGGAGCAGGAGTGAGCTGATTCTCTGGGTGAGTAGAATTCTTTGGTAAATAAAAATGTGCAGAGACTTTTCAAGATTAGAGCGGCTTTGTGTTTAATTGTTTCTGCTTGTTGTTTTCAGGTTTGTGGAAGTTTGTAAGAAAAATGAGGCTTTTGCTTGCAGTCACTCTCATTGTTCTGTTCCTCTGTAAGTTGATTGAAGATTACTATTATACTGAAAGGGTACAACAATTTTGCTTGCTGGTTTTATTTTTTTGTAGGCTGTGTCACATCTGTTTTTTTCTTTTTATTCTCCTGTCAGTAAAACTATTCATTGATAATTTTTCAGGGCTTCATAAGGCTCAGACGTCTAGTGGCAGCTTACATGGAAGTGCTTGTGAGGTAAGTGGATAAAAATATAAGGAATCAAATGTGCTGCAACTTCCTCCGATATACATCTGGGAGTTTGGAATGAAACATCAGATATGTTTAAAAAGGATATTGTCACACAAAATTCCGCTTGCTTTTAAAAACTTTTAACACTTCTTCACATCTCAAAAAGCCAATCACATCAAATAAGTTGCAGAACACTGGTTACAGTGTCTGCCACATAACTGCAATGTCTGCAACTCAGTGCAGATGGGAGCATTTTTGGACCCTTTCTTATCTAACATTTTCCCTAAAATATTGAGAACAACTTCATTTTAAATGGCTGTAATCATTAATTGTTTTTGTTTTTTTATGAAGACTAGATGACAATATAGTCTGTATGTGAAAGCTCATAGTGATTGAAATGAATCATTAAAATCTGACCCTGCAGTTCCACTCAGCTCCATGGAGCATTTCAATGTCCTCAAGCTCATTGTTGAGGTGTCGAGCTTACAATATTACTGGTTTGGTTCAATCTCACTGTCATCCAGCACACAGCAGCTGACTGCACACTACCTGCCCAGTCCAAACAGCAGACAGACACAGTTAACACTAGCTGGTGAATACAGTGGAGGATTTAAGGGGTGGAGGAGACCAAAATTGGAGCTAAAACAGACAGACATGAATGACTATTTATCAACGTCGTCACTCACCCTCATTTTTCTCTTTCAGGCAGCATCCGTGAGCGAGGTAGCAGTCTCTGTCCTCTTATCTCCTTTGTCTCTGTACTCCTGGCTGGCCTCCACGCTGCTCAGGTTCGTCCTGTCCGTCCCAGCTCTCGTCCTCAGCTCTGCCTACCACTCCCTGCTGCTGCTCCTGGCTCTGCCTTGGTGCGTTGCCACATTATGCATCTCCATGCTGCTGACTTGCCTCCATGTCGCCCTGTACCTGCTTCACCTGGCCTTGGTGGTCGGGGTGTTGGCCATTTTGACCCAGCAGAAGCTGGCTGACAGTGCCCCCAGTGAGGAAGGGCCATACCAGCAGAGGAAAGTGGAAGAGTGTCAAACCAAAACCAGGCTCAGAATGTTTGGCCGCAGAGTCGCGCAGCAAGGCTGATTTCTGTTGCATGATGATGTTATTGTGTGTTTCTTTCAGTGAAAATACACCTCAGTTCATTTGGACCTGCTTTTACCTTCATTTATGTAAAGAATGTGAAACTGTAGTTGATTTCTTTCCACAGATTTTGTGTTTAAATTGGCTTTGAGACACTTTATAAGGAAGTGAAGACAGGGAGGAGGAGGAGGAGGAGTGTGAGTCCTCGTGATCTAAATGAGGGTGAAAATATATCTGCTAGTTGCTGCTTTAACAAACAGCCTGCAGTCGTCCACTTATCTATCTCTCTCATTTTCTCTCTTGCTGTCTTTTAATGTGGCCCCCCAATTATCTGCGGATTGTTGTGCTGTTTGCTTCCCATCTGCAGATGTTATCATTAGACATGTCTGTCAAATGGAGATGAGAGGATAAGAGAAGTAGAGAGAGGAATAAGAGAAAATTTTTTACATTCATTGCGTCAGTGCTTTTAATGTGTGTGTGTTTATACGGTGCAGTCCAACAGTGCAGCGCATGCAAACCATATTCCTGAAAAACACTAATAAAGGGAGTTAACAGGGAGAGAAACTACATGTGGTGGAGGCGTTGAGCCAAGGCGGCGAATGCTTGCCCAACCAGTAAACAGCATGTGCAGACAAACTATGGCTCTCTGATCTCAGTGAGGCATTAAAATTGCACACAAAAAAACAACAATTTTATCAAAACTATTAACACTTCAGGCGAAGGGTGTAGCCGTTAAAAGTAATGGGTGAACTTTCTGCGCTGTTGGAAGTGTGTGTGAAAGAGACAGAGAGACAGAGGGGAAATGAGGCTGGATCATAGAGATTTATTACATGGCCGTGGCATCCTAATTAGCATAAAGACTGGACTGGCCCACTCAAGCAGAGAATTAAAAACCTTAATTGTGCTGTCAGCCTTCCTCTCTCTTTCTCACTGTTGACTCTACTTCATTCCACTCGCATTCGTCTCCTCGCCCTCTCCTCTCTGCTTATGAAGTAGCCTGCGTCCATGCTGTTTAATTGTTTGTGATAAATGGGAAGCAGGATGTTTGTAATTGTCTCAGAGATGGGAAAAGGACGACAGAGTTCGTCTGGAGGAGGGCGAGGAAGAGGACGGGGGAGAGTTGTCCTATTTCGTAAGAGGAGAGCGGGGAGGCCATTTATCAAATGTTTGTTTGAAGCAGGAAAATTAGCTTGGCAGACACAGGCGAGGAAGTGTTAGTCAGATTTGAGGCCAGACTGGAGCTGCAGAGTTTTCCAGTGTAATATTGTGTTTACACCACAAAGATGGCAAAGGTTCCAGTGTTTATGACTTGAATTATGCTTCTCATGCATAATTGGGCGTGTGAGGGTTGGATAGTATATCAGTAGCACTTTATCCATTAAATCTGCAGTGACACATTTGTTGTTTGAGTTGTTTAATTTCCAGGCTGGTTTTCCAAGTTGGATATATTAAAGCTTTCCAAAAAAAAAAAACTCCAACTGTCTACTCACAATTGTATATTCTAGCATGAACACTATTTAACTGAAACTAATACAGTGACTCTGAAATGACAGGAATATGATGATTAGGAATGTCAGCAAGTTAAGGAGGAGGCCAGGAAAGATAAAAACGTGTAATCCACTAGTTTAGATGTCCGTAGATTCTCAGTCATCCAGGTCATGGTGTGCTAAGAGCTTCATTAGAATGCAACTGGGCTTCACTTTCTGGTTCTTCAAGAAGAAACTGATGGGGAATTCCAGACATATGTGGTCACTCCCAATGCCCACTGTTAATGGTTCATTAATGACCAAAGACTCACGTACCTTGGGATGTGAATGGTTGTGAAACTGCTGGGGAAGACTCAGGTTGTCAGTGATTGTGAAGCTTTCTAGGCGACATCTCAAGACCGCATTATAAGTACCTGATTAGTGCCATTGGAGACTTTCTCCTTGGTTTAGAGATGCCACTTGCAGTTTCACTTAGATGACTTCCTTCATTCTTCAGAACAGCTGTCTTGTCTGTCCAGAATGTGAACAAACAATTAAACAATTTCCCTTGTGGATCAATAAAGTTTATCTAAGTCTAAGTCTAACATTACTATCCCCTTGTCCTGAAGATGAAGCTGCAGAGTCTCGTCAATGGTACCACTTATCGGTTGGTTTTACTAAATCTTTTTTTCCCCATATCACCCGTATTCTGTAGTTGTGGACACGTGGATAGTTGTGAACATTGCAGGGAGTGTTAAAGAAACCTGTTGAACTGATGGGCTGTACCACACAAACAACCAGCAAGACACATGTGCAGTTGTCATCCAGCACGCCAAAATGCCATGTTGTTTCCTTACAACTTGGTATGTGCAAGGTTTCTGAACTGGATCCTCCATTTGAAAACACTGGTGCAAAGTGTTTAGCTCTTGTCACATGTTGTAGCCTTCATTGTTGCGTTTCTTAAAGACCATGATCGGCAGTTTATACATTTCTCGCTGAGAATTCTTGTCCTAAAGCAAATTGTGGTGCACTTAGCAGCAAATAAGAAGTGGTTTCATCAGTCATCAGATGTCTAGATGAATCACAAAAAAAAGAAGAACAAAAAAAGTTGAGAGCCAGATAAAAAAGAGCAATCAGGGATACCATTACTGTTACATTCAGTCAAATAAAAATGTCAGTGAAACTTAATCTGTTAGCGTAAGATGAGGAAAAATAGTTAAGCTGCTCAAAGTATTAAGGACTAACAAGATAATCAGCCGGAAGAGGGAGGGAGGTGAAGCACGTAGAACAAGGAGGGCAGCGGTGAAAGGTTTCCCTGAAGGAGTAGGAGGAGGAAATGTTTTTTGCGAGGGTCAGTCCTGTTTGTGCCTCTCTGCTGTCAAAGCCTCTCCTGCAGCAGCAGACGAGGTTAAGACTTGGGAGGCCAGCCTCTCACACTGCGTCTCCCTCAGCACTGACAGCTCGCTCACACACTCACACATACATGTAGACAACAATACTCCCAACATGCACTGTCTTAAACTTTCCACTTTACCCCAGTCCTCCCACCTCCTATTTTTTTTTAATGTATCTGCCCTTCCTCTCTTTCCCCTCTTTTCCCTCTCTGTCTCTCCTTTTGCTTGAGTTTCTCTCATTGTTTTTTTGGTTCTATCTTTCTTCTTTTACTTCTCTCTCTCCCTCTCTAATTGGTCTCCGCTAGGTTAGCTTAGACAGGCCTATTCATCATAGCACAATCCTCAGAGACAAACCCTCAGGGAGCAATGGGAGGGAGATAGACGGAGTCAGACGGGAGGGCGATAGGGTCTGCCGCTTGTCAACCCACTTCTCTCCTCTTTTTTCCCTCTTTTTCCTCCTCTCCTCCCTCCCCTCGTCTCTCCGCTCGGTGCACGGATGTCAGTTTTGCAGAAAGGGGGGTGAGGGAGGTAAGGAGGGAGGGAATGTAGACACATTAGTTAGGCTATTAGTTCAACAAGCTGCTTCCATGCCTGTCAATGGTCCGACATCCGAGCACACACACACACACACACACACACACACACTGTGCTGACGTCTGACATTTGTTACATGTAGTATCTGTGTGAGAGAGTGATCATGAGTGACAGGCCGAGTGAGGGGAAAAAAACTTTACATGGAACTACGTGTCTGGTGTCCGGAACTTTAATGAGTGAGACACAGCGCATAAGCACCTTGTACAAGTCTGTACATTTATACCATTGTCACTGTGCAAATGCATCTCTGTGACTCCTGAGTGTGTGTGTGTGTGAGAGAAAATGGACACTGCTGTAAAGGCCAATGAGAAGCATGTAGAGGTTCATTGTGTGAGGTCCAAATGTCTTCCGTGATAAGGTCAAACCAGATTTTTTTCCCCCACTGTGAATGTGTCAGAGAGTTTGTCTTCATATGATGAGCCAACAGTCGGACCAGCAGAGGACCGACTCCATTTGCTTGAGCTGCACGGTGATAAAAACCTAAATGATTCAAGGTGTGTGTGGAAACGGCTGCTGTGCTATAACAAGCTAAAGTGAGATAGAAACTTTCAAGGTTGGTTTTCTCCAGCAGTTCTCAATATTTTTAGCGACGTACGGTGGCTTATAAAGTTTCCATGAATGCAACTGCAGCTCAAGTGAAAGCACAGCTACATGATGCTCAGTTGTCACAAACATTACAGAAAGCACAAAAGTCCCAGTTTATTTAATGGAGGTGCACACACAGACCTCAGAGCTTTAACAGCCGTGGAAGTTTAACTTGTTGGTTCCAGCTGCTTGTAGGAGTCTTTCCTCTGAGTTTGTTAAATACTTGCAGCGCAGTGGGAAACTCAGTATTTTACTTGTATTTACAAATGATCCCTGACATAGAGACACAATCGATCAGGATCTAATGATGCAAACAACAGCAAAAAAAAGAAACAAAAAAGAATCAGAAGTCATCCTCTTGTTGGGAAAAACTGCTTTAAGATGCAATTACATTTGATCTCAAAGCAATGAGAAACTTCAGTTACTAATAGGGGCCCATGATATTAAAATACAATTGAAGAGTTCATTTGCAAAAACAGATAACTCCATCTTCACAAACCTTCAGAAAACCCACTTTTCCATCGTCTACCTGAGACAATATCAATCAAGCTTAAGTTATCTCTATTTTTGTCTTGTCATTTCTACTCAGTCAAATCCATTTAACTTCAGTTTGATTGATATTATCTCAAGCAAACAACAACAACAAAAAATGTTTTCTAAAAATCTACAAAAATTGAGTTATCTGTTTTTACAAATGAACTCTTCAATTGTGGTTTCTTACAACTTGGGCGATGGGTAAAGTATTGTTAAGCCACAATATATGTAATCCAGCATTTTACAGAATCTTGCATTACTGACTTTCCAGGCTGATGATAGATCAAAACTATATGGTCATGTGACTACTCACATTTGTTTTGTAATATTGACCAATTCCAATCATCTTAAAGCCATTGTAGAAGAAAGAGAAGAAATGGCACCATCTATCACAAGTAAGTTGAAACAAACCAACAAATCCTCCAAATGAATGTATACATAGGAGTAATGCATGGCATTAACTAGCCTGTTGCCCATCCTCAGTAATGTTTCTGCATCTGTACACGACAAATGCACTTGAAGACGAACAGTAAAGAACAGAAAAGAAAGTAAAGACGGCACAGAGATGAGGATGCCAACACAGCAGAAATCATGAATATGCAGCATGTGTACTAGCTCAGCCCTGCTCCATCCTTTTCCTTTGTATGTTTTGTCAGATTCTCTCTTTCTTCTCCTCCTGTTTGATTCCAATCCCCTGCTCTCTCAATCCTAATACCTCTTCAGCATCTCTTCTCCTCCTCCCCTCCTCTCTCTCTCCTGCATGAGCCCCTCTTCACTAATCATCTGAGGCCCAATTATACTCAGTTGGCCCCACGCCTCCTCCCAACAGGGGCTCTGGAGGGCCAAAATGTAAGGATGCTGACTGACGTTAATTTGCATGACTTCTTGGCCTCCATAAGTACCACTGTTGTCTGTCTTCTGCCGTTGTATAGGAAGCCAGAGGAGAGGAGGAGAAAGAGAGGTAGAACATGTCAGTAGTTAGTCATGTTATGTAATCTGAAGCAATAGGAGGAGAGTAAAGAGGGCAGAGGGTGTCGCACTGCTTTCTAACTAACCAAGCACTGTCAAACCTTTGGTTTTCAAGCAGACGTTGATCTGACAGATCACACATCAGCGCTGCATCTGTCAGACTACCATTGTTGACAGTCAACATTTGGCCAAATTTTTTGTAGTCCACCGGCATAGCTTTTCAGGGGATGCAAAATGAAAGCTTCACATCCACCAGTCTGCTGCTACTTTGAAGACAATTTATTTTATGAAGTCTGGCAAAACGTCTTGGGCTCCTCTGCCAGGTAAATCGAAGTTGGATTTAAGAGGTAAATAGATCTTTCAGAATCCTATTTCTAACTAAATCAGCTTAAATATATTGCTATGTGAATGGTGCCTATTCAATTTACTTTTTCTCTCTCGGTTTATTTATTGTTATTGTAGATGCAGGGCGACCAGTTTTTGATCACTTCATTAAATGTACATTTTTAGTGATAAAGTACAATGAAACTAAAACGGCAAAAGCCCATCTATCCTTTACTTCATGAAATTATAGTTTTAATCCCTCACATACTTAAGACATTGTTTTATGGTAAACAATTGTAAAACCTGGAGCAGCGGAGGCCAAGACATATTTCATCCCTGGTACAAGTCAAGCTCCAGTAATATCAGATCCTCCAATTTAGCATCTTGCTAAATGCTGAAATCTTTTAAAGTCAATGCCACCAAGTGTTTTTAGATGCAAAAGATATTGTGAGGGAACACAAAAGTTTATGTGAAGTAACAAGTAAAGAAACCTAAAAGCAGATATGAAAGAAAAACCCACATTGTTCCATCAGGTGCTTTATAAATCCTGGTTGTCCTCTGGGTCCACGGCTCACTTCTGCCCTGGAGCTCCCCAGCAGGTTAGTGGAGCCCTGATGGCTGCAATAAAACACTGATTGTTCGCTTTCACCATATGATGCATTCTTACACAACCTTACAGGGCTGCGTTTATTTGGCCTGAACCCAAAACAAGTACAGATACACACATTCACACACACACACAAAAGTGCTGTTTGCTGCTCTGGTGTCCTGGGCAGGCACCCAATCTGCGGACAGCCTGGCCTGTGTCTCAAGCTGGGTATGTGCTGTTTTCTGTGTGTGTGGCGTGTTGTCGCCATGTCATGGCTTGTGTCCTATTATCACCCCTCTCCCCCTTCTTCCTCCCCACCTCCACACACACACACACACACCTACACACCTACACACACACATACACACACACACACACACACCTCTGCCCCCTCCTGGACTCGGCCAGCAGCCAAGACTGCAGCACTGGGACTCTCCATTCAGAGTGGTGGGGTGAGAAGAAGGAGGAGGGGTGAGATGAGATGTGTGTTCGCGGGATGAAAGCAGCGCTGCGGGGTCACACAGAGACACAAATAACCAGCAGCTCTGTCAGCAACAACCCCGACTGTCCAGACTGAGGCTGGATCTACAGGAATGTGGCATTCGCACAAGAAAGGAGTGTGTGTGTGTGTATGTGTGTCCTGAAAAACTTGTAAATGTGCAGCTAGGCACTCACACAGAAGCTTTAACTTCCAAAAAATTATTTTTTATTCTGAAGGACCAATAAAATTATGGCAAATATTTACAAATAATTACTTCTTAGTTTCACATTACAGGTACATAAATGGAATAATTCACCAACAACAGTCACTCAGGTGGACAGATGGACAGGTACACAGACTGAGTATGAAGAGATGCATCAAGCAAACTGCAATTTAATATTTCACAGTAAAATCAAAGCCAGGAAATAAAATAACAATAATATTAACAATAGAAATATAAAAAATAAGCATAATATCAAATTCACCATTTATTTCCAGTTTTTCTGAACAAAACCGATCACAATTCAGGAACAACTGAACAAAGAAAAAAAAAGATAAAAGAGGAAAAATCAAGTGATATGATATCTTTGGCAAATTCGCACTGCAGTAAAATACATTCAAATATTAAGACAACACACAACACACAAAGAGAAAAAACACCAAGTTTTGTTTGCAACTACTAGAAAATTGAATAAAAAACATACACATTTTCTTAAAGAAGCATTTCTTTTACTTTTTTTTTTAAAATCCTCCCCTCCAGAATATTTGAAGGCATTTCTTATCTTCATTTTGTGTTTGTATCTGTAAGTCTTTTCTGCTATTTTATATGTTTTTTTTTTGTACAAGAATCTATCATTTAAAACAGGCATCACAGGCTTTGGTGAATGTTACAGATATGTCTTCTTTTCGTCGCGTTTTGATTTTGAAGAATAGAACAAGCAGAATTGTTTGAATCGAATTTATTCTTTGCATTCTGGTGTATTTCTGTCATTTGTCTGTTCGTTTTTTCATTATTTTTTTTTTACCAAAACGTCACAGATATAAATATCTCTTTAACACCCCAGATAGGAAGCCATGGACACAAAAAAAACTCCAGATTGTTACACGAAAGGCCACAGTAAGGTGAAAAATCATGTATCTATTTTTTTCAGTTTTTTTTGATTGAAACATCTGCTTAAAAAGCACAGTCGATTTTTGTAGGCTGAGTCGTGTGTATTACTCCTCTTCCACAGTTGAATAATATTAAGATGTACAGAACATTGTAACACTTCAGTATGAGATCTGTCCAGAGCCTAGTTATATCAGCAAGCATGAAACAGATTGTGCCACTAATTGCTGTCAAGATGTGATGCTGAATTCCCCTCAGGTTTTAGGAAGGCAGTAGCCATCTTCATGGATTCATATTGAGATACAGTCAGGCAGTGCACACTCGGTGAGAAATCATAATAAAGAAAAAAAAACTCATTTGCATTTATTTCAGATTCCTATTTGACTTGGAGCTGGGATCAAAATTCAGGATGCAATTTATTTTCATGGACAGTAAACTGCAGAAGTGCTGGAAATGAAATGTCTTTGTCTGAAACTAGTGTTTCTTTGTGTTTTTAAATGCTCTATAGCTACTTGAAAAAAGAGAATGCAAGAAAACAGAATATGAGATGCGATCTCACAGAATGTTCTTGACCAAATGAAGATACCGACAGCAATATTGCCATTGAAATGACCTCGCTTTGGCACAAAACACCCTGTTTCATTCCTATGCAGAATTTCTGACAGGACAGCGAGCATCACGTCTGAATAGTCAGAGAGAAAAGTAAGAAAGGAGAGAAAAAAAAAGGATTAATGGGGCCGTCTGAAGAAAGACGGAGGACTTTTTGAGGAAGGTCACAGGCCTGAAATCAACAGAATAGTTTTAATATTCCTAATCCTGGCCGTGTGGCAGTGCTACAGGAGGAGAAGGAGAAGAGAGACGGGGGAAGACGAGTGCATGAGATATGATGAGATTAGGGCCGAGGGAGGGGGAGAGAAGAGACGGGATGAGCTTCTGATGGCACAGCAGGTTTGGCCTCCCCTGGGGAACGCAGGGGCATAAGAGGAGGGGCGATCACCACTTCGCAAAGGACAAAGGGAGGGAAGTGAGTGTGTGTACTTATATTTATGTGTGTGGCCTCTGCCCGCCGTCGCTTTCTACAGTACCACCCACAATGACAAGCCCCCCCTCATCACCGCCGTCAATGTCACAGCTGCCAATCGAAACGGCTGCAGGCCATTGAGATTCATTCTCTCCCCATGCGAACCAGTCAGGTCAAAGCAATGGCAAGGCAAGCTGTGTCACTATGTGATGCATAGTTAACAAATAATCTTGTTAATGTATCACTGAATTCTTGGCTACACCCGGTAACGGGCGTCGAGTTTGGCCTGTTTGATGTCGCTGCTTCATGTGAGTGGACACAGGAGGCACGACTGGATTTACCTCCTCAAGGAGAACGACTTTCAATCAATATTTTGTCATGCTTATAGTAGTGTGTGTGTGTGTGTGTGTTGGTTTCTGGAACAAAGGGGGTGATTCATTAATAAGTTGCTTGGTTGTTGAAAAAAAAAGAAAACAGTATTAATGAACAGACTCTACAGATGTCTGTCACTCACTTGGCTATTTTTTCTGTATTTTGTGCCTTTTTTCAGTGTTCACTCCTTTTCAAGCCGGTTGGTCCTGTTTAACCCTGATGCATGTATTATGACCATGCATGGATGTCTCCCTGAATTTAGACATTTCAGTCACAGAGGTGCTCCTAACAATTGTTATGAGGAGAAAATATGCACTCGTTGGATAGTTGGATCTTTTTAGTCTTAAAACTGGAAAATGTCACATAGATGTTAAATAAAGAAACAGTGAAATACTGAGTTTCTGTTTTCTAACTACGTATCTTGTGTTTCATTGTTAATCCATTAACTTGAACTGTCCATTTTAAGTTGGACATAGGCCTTCTTGGTTGTTTTAGTGAATGGTTCTGAAGATCTAGAAACAATGTCTTTACAACATTTACCATCTAACAGGGATGTGCTTGCATGCTTGCCCTACAATTATGGGGGAAAAAAAGTATTTTGCACAGAAGAGCTCCCTTTGACACTATTTTGCAAGGGCACTGTTGCTGCATCCTGGGCTTAGTACGGCCCAAGAGTAATATTTAAAGTTTTTTTTTTCTGTATAGCAGAATGATGATTGGTCCAAAAGGTCCAGCTGTGCAATTTTTAGATTATAGTAGTTAGCAGAACAATAACAATACTAGTTGCTGTACTGAGTGTTCTCCTACTGGGCATCACGACTGAAGAAGTCTTATATTAACTCTATAAAAACAGACCTTTCTTGAAATATATTCTGTTTTTGTTGCTGTAGCTATCTGCTAAACTCGCAGACTGCTGATAAGATGTTTTTACCTGCTCATGTGTTTGCTTTTCTTACGGCAGATCTGTGACCGAAAAATTCAAGTTCTGGGAGATTTCAGGACTATGATGGCGTTAGATCGGTGTTCTGTTATCAGAGCTGCAGTGTTACTGTCGATGCATCGAAGGAAATCTGATATTGGTACTAAAATTACTGTTTGTTACTTTTTTGTGAAAGGTTTTATATAATCTACAACCCTGTGTTTGCATGGGCATATAATCAGAGTTTTATTAAAGGAGTTGCAGGGAGGGTTGCTGAATCTCGTTTTAGTGACTCGTGGTCAGTCAGGGGGATGTTGACATATAAAACTAAAGGCACTGTCCTTGTTTTCAGCTGGTGTGGTTCAGGTTCAATAATGCCTCAGAAGGATCAAGAGAAAAAGACAGAAATAAGGAAGGGCTCCCGCTGCGGTGCACACTGGCAGCACAGCAGGTGAGCCGTCATAAGAATCTTCTTTAGAGTTGTGTATGCACAACTTTTAAGGTCTACAAATGTAAAAGGATCCACTCTATTACTATTTCAAAAAATCCAGAAACAACAAAGATTGAGAAACTAACAGCTTTGTTCAGTGTTCATAGTTATAGTATGTTTATATAGCTATATTTTATGTCTCACACTGCAGATTTGGTGCCTCCAATCTGTTAGCTAGTAAAAACTACATAGTAGCAATGAAGCGCTACAGTCAGCCACGCATATCCCAAACAAATGAACAAAAGAACAAAAGATGTGTAAACACTCGCAGACAATGGCTAAAACAACACCACGCACCTTTAATGTCTTTTCATCGTAACGAAAGCTTCATCACTAAAATCTAAATTCAAATGTGAATAATTGAAATTGCTATTGACATTGTGACTTCTCTGCTCTTTCACTGATTACTGTACAAGACTTGTATGGACAAAATTGAAACAGGAAGCTACGTACAGGTTTAGGAAGACATTGCCCTCTCAGGAGATCAACATCGTGGGCCCTCAGATACTCGGGAGGGAAAACACACTGATTTCAGATCAGTGCTGAAGGGCAAATCTGTCCTACTCTGTCTGTACATGATGGGTAAGGCCTCGACCCTGGTGTCATGCATTGTCACAGCGCAGAACTGATGTAGGAGACAAAACAAAACAAATGAAAACGTTCACTTTTTTTTTTTTTCACGAAAGCAATGCTTTTATAGAAACAATTTCAGGATGTCAAATAGCACAAGGACACTAACTCAGAAAGGGGAGAATAATAAGAAGTACTTCATGGTTCAGAAAAGAAGTCAGAAAAAGTATAATGGCGCCTTTAAATGATGATTGAGTCTCTTTGTGCTTTTGTAGTTAGTCAGCCGATCCACTAGGGGGGGCCCATCTTTGGGGAGTTTAAAGAGAGAAATAGAAAGAGCGAGAGAAAGAGAGAGAAAGAGAGGGTGCCACCACTTCCCGGTTCTTCTTTTGAATAGTCGGAAGCAGCTAAAAATGGCGTCTTATTAAATGGCACCTGTGTCAACTGATACCAGGAAACAAACTATAAACAAGAAAATTGCAATCTGATCACATTTATAAACAAAGACTTCTTCTTATATTGAAAGTTTATCAGATTTCATAGTTCACTGCATCTTCATCATCATCATCATCACTATTCTAGCACAACAGCGTGACACTATTATAAATCATTACAGGCATTCACTCTCACCACGGAGTGCAGCGCAGAAAAGCTTCTTAATATATTACTCTGTCTCCTCCATTATAAATAGCTCTTGAACAGCACTAAATCTTGGCTGGGGAGGCAGGATAGCACCTTCCTGAACAGTAACATAACCTGGTGGAGTTGATTTTGGTTTTACGTGAACATGTACACTGTTGTTTTTACAGCAGAGAGCTCATATTTTAGGCTGTGCTTCACTGAAAGGTCTGTCTGATGATCAGCAGTATTCACACCACTTCAGATGTAAGTGTGGATGTGAAGCATGGATGTATTAGGAGAGCTGGATGTGGCGCTGCCAGTCAGCGTTGCTGCCAATTTCTCCCAGTGGTCACTTGCATTGTTGCAACTAAAAAAAAAAACCTCTGCAGCCCAAAATGTAAGGCTGCATTCCAAATCACATACATTTTCTTTTAAGCACGTAATGTAGCTGCCTTTACAAAGTACGTACCGTTTTGTGCAGTATGCATATGGCTGCGACATGATACTTTACCATACTATTGCACCTTAAACTTTGACAGTCGCAATCTGTTGTATGAAATAAAATGTTATCTGTCTGTGTGCTCTGGGCGGCTCAAGCTTGTTTGTACTTGTGCAAGAGATTATGAATTAGATCATACTAAATCTTAAATAAATTCTTGGTCTACTACATAGTATGGATATTGGAACACACTTAATTTTTCCCGTAGCCCACCATTATAAAAGACATGTCTGTAAACAGGGCATCTCTAATCCAGTTACCAACAAGGTTGGGTTTTATGTTTTCTGTAATGAATCTAGGACTTTTATAGTTGTAAAAATCTCTCCTGTGCCTTGAAAAATTAGTTTTAATTTCAGGATGGCTTCATTATGTAAAGTTTATGAGCAGAGTAGGGAGCTGTGGGCAGGGCCATTGAATTATACAGACTTTATTGGCACATGCACGAGGCACCAGCTTTGGTATCCAGTATCCCTCCCTCCCTAATACATCCATGATGTGAGGATACAGTTTTCCTAATTGGGAAATCACATTTAACCACTAAAATTAGCTGTTCGCTAAACCCCACCCCTGAACAGCAATGATACAATCATGGCTTTGCAACCATAATTAGATATGATAGGACAGTTAAGCTTTGGATTTCTCCACTTGCTTCTGTGGTGTGCTGTAAAAGGAATGTCACACAGCACTGAAAGAGTTTGGATGGTGGCCTTATCTTCTAGCTGTTTTCAAATCAAAAATAGTAAAGCAACAGCAGAAGAAATGTATCTGCACTCAAGACAGTTGCCAATGTTAGCATGTCTGGTTGATTAGCCTACTACCTACAGTCAACTATTAAATGAGTTTGTAGTTGGAGGTTATATTTTTTAAAAGCCTTTTTGATTCAGTAGTACTGTGTATTGTATCATGTGAGAACTGTTTCTAATTGGATTTGGGTAAGTTTTCAGTTTACTCACCAAGTTGATTTTACCCATTTGAAATCAAGGATCTGTTGCTTTAAAACAAGTTCAGGAATTCACTACATTTATGTTTCGCAAGAATGGAAAGTGTGACAGTTACAACAACCCGGGGCAGAGCATAGCGAACACTGACACTGAACGCTCCCATTAAAACGAGGGTATCCCTTTAATTAAACATTGTGATCCCAGAGGAAATGTGTTGAATCTACAGCAAAGAGAACAGAGTGATAGTGATATGGGTGATTTTGGTCATTCACAGTTGTGAGGATTGGATTGTCTTTACTTTACTGTAGCATGGCATAGAAAACTGATTAATGTCGGGTCATAAAAATACTGGTTGAAAAAGTGATTTTGCCTTAACCAGCTCAAATGATTTAAAGAAAAATAACCTGAAAACACAACATTTTACTCAGAAGATCACAATACAGAGAGTTTTAATGCTGTACACACCATCTACTTCCTTCTTGGGTTTATTGATGAAAAAACAAGCTAGGGATACCAAGCCTTGATATATTATGGGAGGGTCCAAATTTCCAAAATGTACCTGTCTACAACATCGGTCCTATATCCTCACAATAACGTACACCCATACAGTATTGTGCTCCAGCCCAGGAGTGTGTTTGTTGGTACCAACAGAGAAAATTAAAACTTCACTGAGGTCAAAGATTTGAGATCTTTTCCTCATTGTAGTCTGTGCGCAGGCAAGTTTGTACTGAGCAGTGCTGGTGCTATCCATCCCTCCCTCCCTCCCTCCCTCGTCTCCCGCTCCTCACCCTCCTCTTCTCTCTGCAGGAGGGGTCAGTGGCGGTCGTAGGCGGAGGCTGTGGCAGTGGCAGCAGGGCCGGCCCCCCGAGATGTTGCGCTGTAGTAGTATGGTGACCCTGGGAGGAAACACAGACCCACATTTTTTCAACGCTCCTAAAAGAGACTCAGCAAAAACTGAATATAGAATTTAGAAAAAAGTTAAATGAGAATTCCAGTTGATTACAGGTTTTTTGTCCTCATTTCTATTAGTTGTGGTTTGCTGTCTATCAGGCGGCAGCATTTGGGAACAAGGTGACTAGCTACAATGAAGTTAAATTCGATTACTAAACCCTGCATTTTGGTACACTTCAAAAGCAACAATACTGATGTATTAATTGACAAATGTTTTAGCAGACATTTGCCTTTAAATAAAATAAAATAAAATCCAGACGATACGATACATTAGCATTCATTTGGAGTCATGTTTCTGGCCACATGATCAATGTAAGTCAAATATTATCTCTCTTGTTAGCTCTGTATTTTGTCTCTACCAACTCTTGAGTAACTCTTTAGCTGCTAAACATGCCACTGTGTCCACCAGCAAAAATAAGCTGCTGTCTTCATTCAAATGTTTTGCATTTTTTCATTTTGAGGATTTTTAGGTCACAAAGTGTTTGATGAAACTGGTATTTCACAAGAACTGAGAATATGACTTACACAGTCATTTGATCCATTGTTACATATATTTAAAAAAAAATATTAATTAGCAGCTTTTAAACCATTAATCGGGGGCAAAACTGAAAGTGAGAGCAGCAACAATGTACGCAATAATCTCTCACTGGACAGGAAAAGAACTTTCTCTTCCAAGTAAGTTTGACTAATCTGGAAATTTGCTTAAAAAACCGTATGATTGTCTTGTGCTTCTGCTCATTTCTTTTTCCAGTGGACTTCTGTCGCAATGTCATCGCGTTGGCAGATCTCGGCAATTAACTTGGTGAGGGTCTTTTTTTATTACAGATAGGAACGATGGTTAAAATGACAAAAATATGACTCGGGTTGTAATAAATCTGAATTCTCCTTTGACAACTTGTACTTAAATACAGTGCAAATGTGGAATGAGCAGCTCCAATTTTCTGTTAAGATTATATTTTACTTTGAATGTGAAAGGCAAGGATGAGATGACATGAGCTGATGAAGCTAATGACAGAAAAAATAGTCTCTCTTTCATGTACAACCAATAAAATTAACTCGGTCTGACTCTTTCAGCGTCGCCCTCCTCTCTCCCTCTCACACACTGGCACACACTATCTAAGTGACAGTCTAAGCTGACACACTGAGTACAGCTCTACTACTACTGATCCCTTGAGTCTATTCTCTCCCCGGGGAAGAGGTCAATTCAATACTGTAACCCCAAAGACACACAGAAACCCACACTTGCACACCTTAATACACACAGGGAAAAAAAAAAAAAATCTCCTACACACACACACACCTGTCTCTGTCACTTCCATCAATCAGCCTTGCTGTGTGTTGACAGGTTATGTCTGTCCACAGTCCAGGTAATCTCAGGAGCCTCTTTGGGGAAGTGAGGCATTAAGCCGACCTGACAAACTATTTAGTCTCACTCAAGACTTCAGAAGCCCTCTCTCCCCTTTTGCCTCTTTTTTAAACTCCTCTTTCTTTCATTTGTCACCTCTTTCCTCATCCTTCCCTCTGTATCACAGCCTCTTCCTTCCCCTGTCATCAATCTTAAGCATTCCAGTGTCTCCTAATGTGCATCTTGTCCTCATATTATGTGTCCACTCATCCGTTATACTAAAGGTCCTTTACAGTCTCCTCTTCTTCCTCCATTTTCCTCTTTTTGTGCTCTACCACAATCTTTTCTCATCATTACATCTTCCTCCTTCTGTGCAGATGCCTGGACCCTCACACATGCTCCATCACTTGCTTTGTCTTCCTCTTTCTCTCTCCACCTACCTTGCATCTGTCCTGCCTGGCTGGTGAAGAGACTGGAGGAGCAGCCGATTTCCGTCCCCAGGAGAGACCCATAATCCTGCTGAAACACTGGGGACAGAGGGATGGAGGAAAGGAAGGGAGAAGGAGAGGTGAGGAGAGGGTGGGGGTACACTACAGGTCATCACAGCCTGACCCCTCTCACCTATTGACCTTTTACACCGTCACCCCTCTGACCGCATCACCTTTAAATATGACCCCTGAAATGGCTCCCTAGACAGTGACTTTGACACTGACTGTTTTTGGCTCAGGCTTAATTTCTCCTCTTAAACACTGATGTGGAGACGTGATGATAGACTTGGGATGTCTTTCAGGATAACATTTACATGTGTGGTTATAGGAGGGTATAGGTGTTTTTCAGCCTGTCAAGAAAGTGCAAATGGCTCCTTAAAGGGGTTGTGATCGATGGATTTTGACGTCAGTCGGTAGGACAAGGAAGCGGTATTGATACACTGACATTAACTGAGTCTATTATTATTGTAAAAAAAAAAAAAAAAAAAAAAAAGATCTCCTACTTAACACCGCATCATGATGTACAGAATGTAATTGTCAATCAGGGTATGAATGGAGAAAATAATCAAATGTGTCTTTTTGTTTACAGTTATAAGCTAATAAATTAAACACCTAACAAACAAGATATTTTATCACAGTGATGCAAAAATCCTATACATATCTAGAAAGCTGTCCTCCTTGTGATTTCCACCAAGATCTGTGTGTGTGTGTGTATATATATATACATACATATAAAAACAGGTTTCCAACATTTTGATGATAAAATATCAGAGGGTACATATTGTCATGTTGGCCATCCTTAACACCAAAGTAGAAGAAACATTTTCAGCCCCAAATTCAGCATAAAAAATCCCAAAGAAGACTCTCTCACTTCTCTCTGAAAAGATGAATGAGCAGTGGATGTTTTTTGTTTTTTTCTTTACCTTTGCTGGTTTGGCAAGCCATTATAGAAAAGCCAGTTTAAATGACCCAATGAACCTATGTAATATACATTTATGGATGTGTCATGTCACAGCCAATTAAAGTTAATTTCTTGTGTGTTAACTGTTAATGTAAGGGTGATTGCACGAGACATGAAACAATAGGTGATTGGAGTCAGTGTGCTTCACAGCAGCTACATGACAAAGTTCCACAAATCCTAAAATGCTGACTCCTGTTCTGTTCTTTCCTCACTCGCTGCATCTTTCTGTCCTCCTCTTTCCTCTCAGATGGAGACACAGTCATGTTGAAACTTTATGTTTGCACAATAATAAGCTGTGAATGAATCAGTGTGCTCCAACCCTGTTTTTCTACTCTGTAAATTTGCTATTCTTGAGGTGAGAAAGACTGTTTCAACTGTATTAGAAGATACACACATAACCCGGTTTCTACGAGATTCATTCACACCCAGATCGCCAAAAAAATCCCTCCACAGAAACACAACCATGTCTATGCTGTAGTGTATTGTGTGGTACAACACAGAATGAAATGCAAAGACACGGAAAAAAAAAAAAGAACAGTGGAGCATGAAAGATACAAGACAGCATTAGAGAGACTTGAACTGGGATGTGAAGTAGAATGAAATGAAATTCATCGATACAATTATTGATCCAGTTCTGGTTAGCAGAGCTGGCTACGGCCATATGGGATACACTTACCTAATAGGCTGGGGTTAGGAAATCTCCAGGATTCATTGTACGTGGAATACTGCGGATGGGAATATGGACTTCCAGAAAAATCTCCCCCTGAAAGAAAACACAAAACAAGAAACAGAGTGTGTTTAATAACAGCCAAGAGGATGAATCTGTCCGTTATACATTTTGGGTTTCAGCAAAATGCAGTCTTTGCTGAGAACAATTGAGCTGTGGCTAGCCTAGTTTAGGATATATGCTTACAGGAACAAAAGGACACCAGGTTATTGATATTTCTTTTGAGAGCCCGACCCTGTCCTTGGGTGTAAAACATTTAATTTTTGCATCTTGGGTAATGAATATTTCAATGAATATTTTAAGTTTTAAAGAAACATTTTTTTATGCACCTGTGCATGTGAAACACAATGATCATATGCCTAAATCAAGTTAAATATCCAAGTTTCTTTCAACTTATATTCTTACAAACTCTAATAAGGACTTGTCCAGGTTTCAGAAACCACAACGACGCAAACATGATACATGTATACAAACACCAACCATTGGCAGTAAATCCCAACTAAGTGTTACGTGAAGCTTTAACCTAGCCCTTGTTTTCAGCAGAACGGTTTGCAGACTAGTTGATAGTGACTGAACTGGAGAGCTCAGCGAGACTGCAGTGGTCCTGCCATACAGTGGATGATAGCGTAGCTTTTCTCCCTCATTTACTACTTACTGTCTGGGGTCTACTCTTCCTCTTGTCTTCCCCTCCCAGTCTCCCCTTCACCCCTTCCTCTTTATTTTTCTCTCTCACCCCCGACTACAGCCCGCCCGTCACCCTTCACATCAAAACAACATTCTCCTCCATTTCTTCTCCTCTTTTTTTTACCTCCCCTCCCCATCTCTGCTGACTTGCTCTCTTTTTTCACTCTTTTGCTCTTTCTTTCTTTTCTCCTGAACCTTCATTCCTCCCAGGGGATCCCTCTCCCATAGCTGACAGTCACAGACCCTGATGCCCCCTCCCTCCTTCCAGCCTCCCCCACCACCCACCACCCGTTCCTCCTCTCTCCTTCTCGTTCTGTCGGTTCTGCCTCACTGCTCTCCTACACCCCCTCTGAGTGTCAGCCCCCCTGCTGCAGAGAGAAAGACAGAGAGACAGAGAGGGAGAGGGAAGGAGAACAGGAGAAGAGAGTTGCTTGCTTAATGAAGGTATGATATTAGACAGAGCGAACAAAAAGGAGGATAATTTGCCTGAGAAGTGCTGAGATAAAACAAGGCGAAGCTAGAGAAGCAAAGTTTCTAGATTATCTTCTCTACGCTCATTCTAGTCAGCTCGTGGATTCGAGGCAGCTTTGGAAATACCCTGAGAAAAATTTTAATGTCATCGCTGTTTGTGTGTGTACAAAACAAGTTTTCTTTGTGCAAGTGTGTGTGTGCTTATATATGTGTGTGTGTTTGTGTGTGTTTTGCTGCGTCTGTCAGGTGGGGTCGGGATGTGGTCTCCATGGCATCCCTGGGTGCGAACATCCTCTCCCTTGTCATCACTGTAGTGACGGCAATGTGTCAGGTTGTTTAGGAGACGAGGGGCGGAGGGGAGAGAGGAGGGAAACGAAGGCTCAGGGGTCTCCCTTGTGTAGCTCAGTGTCAAGGTCGCACACACACACTGTCAAAAACAAACACACATGCACACAAACAATCGCATGCCAGCACACACAAACATACACCAGCCCAAACACACACACATACACACAAATATGCTGTCAAACCTGAGGACAGGATGGGGTGAGCGCAGGGGGATGGGGCGACAGGGTTACCTATCTTTAGACGTGCTGTTCCTACATGTCCACCGAGAGTGTGTTTGTGTGTATGTGTGTGTGTCACAGCCTGAATGATTGGGAATATGAAGAGACAGCAACTTGTAAACAATATTTGTTTGGCAACTTTGTTACTCTGGCATTTGGGCTTCTCCCTTTATTTCTCCGCAGTATACTTCCCGCTGACCACGAGCACCGCTGCAAGTGTCTGAGAGAGAGCGAGAGAACGGCGGTCCAGGATTGAAACACAAAAGCGTTGTAGAAGGCGGAGTGGAAGGGAATGAATGAATTAGTCGTGGGTCACTGGTGATTCTCATTAAAAACAAATTACTAATGTTGAGGAGGGACAGCTGTGCTACTGTGGCTGGTTTCTAATGACACACAGAGACACACACACACATACAACACAGGCACAAACACACATATGTGCACACAGATACATACACACACACACACACACACCACCCCCTGGGAGCACTGACAGCCATAGTGTAGACAGACAAGAGAGAGGAAGTGGTAATGCTAAGCACACCCCTTGAAGACACACACACACTCCACACATACATCCATAAGGAATTCAACAGATATGTAAGTACATATCTGTTGTCATTATGAGCGCTGAAAGACAAAAGAATCACCTCAAAGGAAAGTCAGACACAATTTGAGCCAGTGTGTAGATCACTCATGTTGTGGGACCTGAAATCTGTGTATAAAGTCTCACTGTGGCTTTTAAAGTTCACATAACACAAAGAAATTCATTTTAGCGTTAAGATTTGGTTTAAGGTTAAGACAAGCAACAGTTATGATTAGGGTGTAGTTAAGTCTCCATAAAATGAGTATAAGTCAATGTAATGCAATCTAAGGTGATGGAAATGTGCGAATGTGTGTGTGTGTGTGTGCATACACTCACCAGGTACCATGCCAGTGAGGGAGGGAGTGGAGTAGCTGCCCTGTCCAGTGGGAGGAACATGAGGAGGGTAGCCTGGCAGAGTAGTGCTGGCTAGGTCTCGACCTGTGAACACAGAAACACACACTGTCATCAGCATTTTACTACCATCAATATTATCCTCAGTATCATCCTTGTCATCTGTACCAGTCTGTGCCATTATTGGGTGTTTGTAATTGTTATTGTCGGGTATTTCATATTTTTTATTCGTCCCTTGTTGCATACTTTTAGCACTAACTAGAACAAATTCAGTGGCACATCAAGTTCCCATAGTCCAAGCTAATGTTAAAATGAATGGCCTCTCCATTTTGTATTACAGAGTTGGTTGGTCAACACTTGTATCTTTTCTTCTACAATCCCCTTATTGGACTTTCACTATCTTGGATAACATCTATGCTGAATTGAACCACAATACTTTACTAGACTTCTCCTAACGTCTTGTTCTTCAAGTATTGCAAGTTTATTCTGAACTTGTAAAATCTGCCTTTTATGCATCAAACCTATTAATTATCTAAAACAAATACTCAAAATCGACCTTCTCACAACCAATGGACAATTCGGGATGACAGTTTCAAGCCAGTTCACCTCAGTGTGCAGCTGTTTTCAGTGAGTTTTAGTCTTATGAATTTTGAACTTTGCATTTTCCTTTAAATCTTGATATCATTGGAAATGATTGAAACCTGAACGATTTCAGAGGCTTGTATATAGTTTTGTCCAACCAGAACGTCCAAAGCTAAAGAAATTTCACTTTCCTGTCATATAAAGTAAGAAAACCAGAAAATATTCACATTTGAAAACCCTACTCCACAAACATTGGTTGCTATACAACTAAAATGCAATTTCTTTAGGTTTTGAAGGAACAGGCTATGGTGTTGTAGGAAAGGTTTTCAGTTTGAAAGAGCCACAAAGTTATTGTAAGGAAGTAGGAGAGGAGGATAGAGGCATGATGACTTTCACCCAAGAGACTGGTTCTTTGGTTAGGTTTGGCCACCAAAACTAGTTAAAACTAGATTATGGAAATATTTGATCAGTTTGATCGAAACGTGTCTCAGAACAACCAAAAGAGCTGGACAGATAGTCTCTTCACTCAGAGAAACAAAGTTACAATGTAATCATATGGTATCTATGGTATCTATCAACTCGAGACTATCTCACCACCCAGTTACATATTTCATATGTATGCAGTAACCCTGTGAGGAGACGATGCACCCCAAACAACCTGTATTTGACAAACAAACCAGGTGGAGGCCCTGCACAACGCAAAGACCAGGCCTTAGAGGCAGAAGGGCTGCTTAGACCAGTCCAAAAGGTGCAAAACTGACCCCAGGAACGCCGTTAAAGGCCAAGCTGAAATGGCCAAACCTATGGTTCTTTCCCACCGTTGCCAACCGCTTGCTCAAAGGAAGTCCAGAGGCAACTTTGGATTGTTGGTTTCTCTGTTTAAATTTGCAAGGTCTATACTTTACTTCGTCAAGCACTGTGTGATAATGTGTTATAAACTGCGCTATACAAATAAAATTGAATTGATTTGAGATACTGCAGACTGAGATGATTATGTGTCTGCTGCACATATGGCAATGAGAGAGGCTCCCTGCCACAGGGCCCATGTTGTAGCCACTCCACGAGGTGAGTGTGCTCAGACCCAGGATGTGACTGCCACACCGCCACACCTGGGTAAACACATATTTGCTGATTGGTGTCCACAATCCAGCAGGATGGCTGAGACTTTAACAAGGACCTGCCCAAACTGCCGGAGTCAAAGCAGACAAAGAGCTGGTCAGTGGTTATGGCCACCAGAAATGCAGTTCTAAAGAAAACCCATTTCAGATCTGCAACCAGAGTCAAAAGAGGGGGATTCTGAAGAACATTATGGACTATGCCCAAGTGTGTCGTCACTACACTTCACAGGGTAGTGGCAGACTTCCCTGTCTCCAGTTAAGACAGTACAAACAGCTACTTAACCCCAGAGGAGGGAGTCACCACTCAGCGTAGAGTGGAGTCCCGCTTGACATGACTTCTGCTGCCATGTTCAGAGTTTTCAGCACACGTATGACTCTGAGTAAGCAGAAGAATGGGTAAACCCTCTGCCACAGTGTGGTTGCAAGCCTGCCAATTGATAGGCAAAAGGGGCCCTAACATCCCTAACCCTAACATGAAGGGCCATCTGAAGCTCATTCACCATACTTAAACCCCCAGAACCCTTCCAGCACCTGACGTTACAGGTGATGAAGGTAGAGGGACACAATGGGCTCCAGTGTTAGCCAGATTGGGCCTGCATAGCCTTAGCTCTGTTTCGCCTTGCAAGCAGACCATCCATAACCCTACAATGCCTGCTAGAGCAGGTGGCTGTGCACAGAATGGAGTTGCTGGTGCATTAACTTGTTTACACACCAAGTCTCAAAAGTCAGACAGGAGAAACACCTGTGCTGGTGAGGAGGCACAAGGGGCTCCACAAGGTTTTCAGGGAGGGCGACACCCAGAACACTGGTTGCTCTGCCAATAACCTCCTCAAAACTGCTGCCCACAGAATAGGTCATTCTCTGTGGAAGAGAGGACACTCTCTACAAACACATCCTCCTCCTCTTCTTCTTCTTCTTCCTCCTCCGCCACTGCCACCGCTGGAGTGGGAGTAGGAAGGGAGCAAGTATGAAGCTGGACTGCTGTGGGCTCCACACTGGCACTGGACTGGGTGCCTTGCCAAGACCCTGAACCCTGACCCTTTGACTTTAGTGACCGCCATCGTCTTTTCCATTTTTGCATACGACAGTGAAAAAGGGCAACCTGTGCACTGTATAATGCACGCACTATAAAACAGTCCTTGCAAGATTGTGGGCTCTCTATGGATAATAGTGCATGTTAGTGACGAGGGTGACCATATTTTGATTACTAAAGACCAGGACACTTGGCCTGGCAATGAGATACTCAAATGATACTCTAAGTTTACTCAAAGATGCCTTATAATTTCAATACCTTTAAAATATGCCTCCTCCAGGACAGGACCAGGACATTTTCATCACTTTATAAAAAAACAACCAGGATGGCCAGGACACGATGTGAAAACAGGGCAAGTCCTGGGAAAACAGGATGTTTGATGACCCAAACACAGCACACACCTAAGTCATTCTCAAAGGTATGGATCCTCCCCGATCCACACAAGATTGTCTCTGGTGGCTTGCCATAGTTGATAAACCACACCATCACCCCCTTTCCAGGGGGCGAGGCCTGGCAGTAACGCGGAAGTGCTCCATTCCTTGTTGACTTATGGCGCAACTTGCCAAAGCCAAGGAGGCGATCTTGAACACACAGATCCGCGATTGCCGGGACATGTTAGCGGAGACAGATCAAGAGAGGAGACATCCACCGTTAAAATCTGCGCTCAACACGAACCACCACTGAATGGGTTAACTTCGCACCGCAGCATTACGCTCCAGCAGCATCCAGGTGTCCGCAGAGAGATGCCGACACGTCCGGAGAAAAGTTTCCTCACCTGCTCGTTATCTAAACGGGAGGTCTGCGCTCAGCACGGATCTCACCGAGCTCAAAAACCGCGAGCAATACTCTGGTAAAGAATCCGAGTCGTGATGAAGGCCGGATGGTGTCTGGACTGGAACTGAGATTTTTCCCGCTTTTAGCTGACGTTAAATCTGCGTGTTTAGCAGGATCCACCGAGCTTGTCAACTGACGAACCGCGAGCAATCCGCGGGTATTTAGGATTACATTTATAGGAGCTGCAGAGACAAAGGAGTACATCTAACGTAATCTGACCAGAGAACAAGCAATCCAGGGAGGCTGGCCGCAGACAGACGCCCAAAACACAACAGGTAAGCAGATATATGCTGTAACTCACACATACATACAGAAGTGGCAGTCAAGAAACTAAATAATTAGATTTGCTGTTTTGAGAAGTATTCGTCAAAAACAAACTGAATCCTGCTGAAAATCTCCCTCAACGCATCATTAACAGTTCAGTTTAGTTGTAGGAACATTCTTTTGTGGAGACTGGGTTGCATTTGAGAGGCTACAACTCGTGGATTTTTTTAGTTTGTGTGTAAAGAAAAAAAACCAAACAAACTTAAATTATAAGTTTAATTATTGCTGGAAGCATTATCAAGAGTGTTATCATAATAGTTGCTGTTGTTGCTTTGCCAAGTCAATTATTTGACTGATTGTCACTGCTCTGATGCTTTACATGTTGGGATAAAGAGGATTTTGATTTATTGTCTGATTCCGCATCTGGTAAGAATCCCCTATACTTCTTTGCGCTGTTTAACTTTTACATATGACCTTTACTATTAAGTGTTATTTGTTACTGTGATAGAACACAGTGTCTGTACAGCAAACCTACCATATAGCAGGTTTCACTTACAAATGAACTAAGGTACCATAAATATGGAGATCATTGTGACCATGGAGGCCCTAAAAAGCTTCTCTAAATAAGTCATGGCCAACTTTTGTACAAAGAAAAAAACATAACTTTTGAAAATGCTGAATGGACTTAAAGGAAATGGTTTCAAACTTAAATGTAATACAATCCTGATAGTCCTGATTTTAATTAATGGAAACAACAGTTGACTGGCCTTTTTCACAGCCGGCCTTCTAACCTTATAGCAAAAAAAAGCATGTGTTGCTACTGATAGTAATAATGACTTTATTCCATGAATGTGTCCCAGGAAGTATAACAATGAGCTAAAATTTAACATGCGTTTTGAGTTATGACTCACACCTGTTGTGCTATAAAAAGGACCACAAGACAACAGTTTAATCATTACTTTTCACCCCTGACAGTAATTAAATAAATATTCAAAATTAAGCATTAAAATACTACAAGTGTCACCTGAAAAGGGCTACAATACTTGCAGGGTTTTTATCTTTAAAAAATCCTGCAGGAGCACATTCAGGACGTCCTTTTTTCCCCCCTTTTGTTTCTTTCCTGCTTCTTTTCAATCCTCTGGCATCTATTAATTTGCAGACTCCCCCTTTCTCTCTTTACTACCACCTCCCCCCCTCCTTCCTCTGTCTGTCACTTGCTGGATAGGATATATAACTGCATTAGACTACATGACAGTGTGTCGACCCAAATCATTTCTCTATGTTTGCATGCAGTAGACATTGGGAGTGCGTGGAGAGGGTGCCCTCCATTCATCATCATCATATACACACACCCAACCACACATGCATCGACACCCTCCTCCTGCCTCCTGCACACACACATTTATCATCATCATAAACAGCTCAGACGCTAACACCATCAATCCCATTCACTTCCCCTCCACTTAACCACCACTAACTAACGGAGGAAGGAGGGAGGGAGAAGAGGGTAGTAGAGAAAAGAACATAAAAGACAAGGGGAAGGGAGAATGGTGTGGAACAAAATAGACACAACAAGGAGGACAAAGCAAAAGAGAGGAGATGCATGCGCTATAGGAAGACAACAGCAGTGGGGGAAGGATTTTTATTTACTAAAGTAAAAGCAATATCAGAATGTGTGCTTTCTCAAATGCAAGTAAAGCGCTTTAATTCAGAATTATATAGAAGTGAAGGTGTGGATAAGTTGAGTGTTATCAGCTATATTCCCTTATTTATTAAATTTATAAGTGCTGTATAACTACTTTGAATCCTGCTATATTTTATAGCAGCATTAAATGTTGTAGATGAATGTTATATGTTTGTTTTAAAATACAAAGTACATGTTGAACAATGGCTAAAGAAAGAAATGCTGTACAGAAATGTCAAAAGATATTTAAATGCACCGTATATGGTTTCTGCTGCTATTAGTCTCAATCAAAACACATGTCACTTTAACTCAACAACTCGTTTATTACCAATAACAATACTGAATACTCCAATGTTGCATTTTATTGTCTATTTATTGTTTATAGTTAGAGTTACATTCTATGTTTATTGTCTATATCCTGTTTATAGCTATATTCTGTTTTTCTTTTTTTTCTATTTTTATACTTTTTTCTATGTTCATTTTGCACCGTGGGGCCTCGGAGTATTGCAATTTCAGTTCTCTGTATGTTGTACATATGGCAAAAGTGACAATAAAGCTGACTTGACTTGACTTGATTTAAAAAATATGGAGCTTTATTATATTGTGAAGTGTGGATTCATGGGAGTTGTTGCCTTCACCACTGTTTGTGATGAAAGTCTTTCAGATGTGGCTTTGACAGAAATCATGTTCATGGATTAGGTGATGTACTAAAATGTTATACGTGTTATGTTTAGTTGCATATGTTCACGCTTTGTCATTTTAATTTTATGCAAAAGCCATACAGCTACTGTAGAGAGTGTTGAATAAAAACGTAGCACATAGTCCTGATGTTATCCACGATCAGTATAATCATACCATTTTCCTATCTCCAAAACATCACTTATAAACTTCCCACCGTTAACAGCTGCTTGCCCAGAAGGAGTCCAAAGGCTACTTAGGATTGTTGGGTTCTCTATTTAAATTTGTAAGGTCTATACCTTACTATGTTAAGCGCTATGTGATGACATATGTTGTAAACTGCGCTATACAAATAAAATAAAATTGAATTGAATTGAACTGAATTTAATTCAGGGAATCACAGAATATTACAATTTAATTCACTGTATGTGCCCATTTTCAATCCAATAGCTGTGTAGACATTTCTCTCAAACCCAGAAAACCTGATATGAAGGAAAACCGATAAAAAACAGACCAGCAACACCATCTCAGAGACCATGTGGATAATGTGGTCTAATGTGACATTCCAGCAACTCTTATGAAAAACATTTGTAAACAAAAAATATTATGCACATTTCCTTGTTGTCACATTAAAAATGCAGTATTGGTCATGTAAAATGAAGCAAGGCTCCTGCATTTCATCCTTTTATTTTTCTGTCCTCTTCAGTTTATGTTTGCCTCTCCACCTCCCTTCCTACTTGTGTTTCTCTCTCACAGATCCTCTCTCTGCTCCAGCCTCCCTCTGTCCCTCTCCGCCTCCTCTCTGCTGTCTCAGTGTAGTAAAGTTTTTCTTTGTGTTTGACGCGACAGCGAGGCATTAGTGCAGACGGGCTACTCATCCGCTCAGGGTCAGTGCACAGGGCAAGGAGGAGAGGGAGGAGAGGGTGGAAGAGAGGAGAGATGGACTCTCTATAGCCCAACTTAGAGGGGGCAGACAGGGCCAGATCCTCTGAGGTGTGTGTCTGTGTATATGTGTGAATGTGCATGCGTGTGTGTGTGCATGCAGTGTATTTGTGCATATGTATGCCAGTTGTATTGATGTATCTGTTCTCCACAGCCTTGCTGTAGAGGTCAACGAACAAGTACAAGTCTCCTCCGTGCTCACTTGCAGCTACAGATGAACACACATCCTCTGCTTCTCTTTCTCTCTTACTGTCTGCCTATCTAACGCTTCCACATCAAACAGCCATCAGAACAACACATGTCAAACCTAGAGGGATCAAGGGCATGCAGTGTGTCCCTTTGTGCGTTTGCACTCTAGCAGACTGGGTGAAGTTCAGGGTAAAAGAAAAATACCCTACAGATTTGGAAAGGCCACAGAAAGGAGGACTTAGTGTGTAAATGTTGCTCTACAGCATGTGTCTTGGGTATCAACACTTCAAGGATGCAATAACATTGCGTCAAACACACAGACGTTTGATCCCCTAGAGGGAGCTCTATTCAGAGGGAAAAGACAGGCAAGGAATTGCATGCATAATATTCAGAAGGTGTGAGTGTGTGTGAATATGAATGTGTGTGTGTGTGTGTGTGTGTGTGTGTGTTTGCATGCATAAGCAGAAATGAAAATTTTATCTCTCTCTCTTTTTCTCTCACTCTCAGTCTCTGTCTCTTTCTCTCTTCCGGCACGAGCAGGTAATATTCCTCAGTGGTTTCAGAGGGCAAAAAAGAGCCCATTCCCAGATATCCCAAATTCCCAGCTCTATGATTCCCCTCATTACAGATGGGAACGTGAAAGCCTTGTCCAAGTGCTCCCTGGTCTACTCTTAATTAACCACTGCCTCTCCCAGTGCCCCTAAATGGACAAAGAGGAATAGACAAGGTTCTCACTTTTCCTGTACCCTTCCACCTTTCTTTTCCTCCTTTTGCTCTGTGCTTCTTTCCTCTCCTGAGATCTAAAACACTGAGCTCTTTAAGCACTTAGAATCCTGTAGCTTCATCACTGCAGAGGTAGACTAAAAGGCATTTGGAACTGGCTTACATTTGGCTTTTTTTTTCTTTTTTTAATACTGTGGAAGTGACTTAGGTTTGCTTAGAAAGTGTGAAATGTTATCAGCTGTGTAGACATTCAAATTTTCGATGGAATCTTTATGATATAGATTATGGCGTCGGATAGCATGTCACTCTTTACCTTTACTGACTGATTTTATGGTTGATGAAAGCTGAAATGCAGCCTTGCAAATGCAAAAAAAATATTGATCACTTCCTTTGCCTCATCTTTAAAAAATAATAAGAATAAAAGGGTTATCAAACCAGGCAGAAAAGTGATATCACCCACAAATGAAAAAAGTGCTCAAAATGCACACTAGAACACAGAATTATACAAACTACAAAATTGTAGAGAAACATCCAGATTGTATCAGGTTTGCTGACAAATGGGCATATTAATGGAAAAAGGGCATTTACAACCTACGAGGATGGTACCAAAGACATTTCATGAGCTCAGTTGCTACAGATTACCTGATGAAGCTATGAAGCTTAACCACAGGTGTACATAACCTTTTTAGGAGAACAGCTTAAGAGAGTTGACAGTTATTTGTTGGATATCATTTTTACCTGGAACTAGAGAATAGGACTGTGGACCGGACACGCTGGCTCCTAACTCTGCCCCTGTGCCCGGATTGGCCAAACTGTTCTTCATCTCGTCCAGTCCGCCTGCTAGCGAGGCCATGGCCGAATAATCTGACGTCTGGAAGGAAGCAGGAAAGTGGAAAAAGAGTAAACGTGTTAACAAATCAGAACGACAAGAACAAATACTGGCACTCACTGTTAGTTCTAACATGAATGCACAGACTGTTCCCTGTGTTACATACAGCTGTGATCAATCTGTTTGTTATATTCTCCTGCATTTCCAACATGCTGCACCTTCTTCACAGTGGAGAGCAAAGGAGCTTTTGTATGAGCACATGTATACACACACATACACACACACATACACACATACATATACACACACACACACACGCGCGCGTGCACTTAGACCGACATACGGAAACACACCTACAGCTGAGAGTTTATTGATCTGTTTACAAAGACAGGGATTTACTGTACAACCAAGTCCAACAGTCTATAACCACAGGATCAGCTTGCTCTTTCTCTCTATCTCCCTCACCCTCACACATACATCATACACATCCTACACACACACACATACACACACACACACACACGCACACACACATATATATCTATATATAATTCTTCACACACATACACAGTGGCATTACATAGACCATGGCTAACACAAAGCCTCTTGTCTCCCCAGATACCAACAACAATAAGAGCTGTGATCATCTCAGCACACGTACACATGGACTCCCAATGCCCTTTACACACAAGCACACACGCCTGAGAAGTTAAAAACCACATGAAGAAGGGGAGACTGAAGTGACAAAGCAATATGTTGTTTTTTTGTTTTGTTTTTTAGCTGTGCAGCTTTTATTTTCTCTGCAAACTGTTAAACCCTCTTAAACAAAAAAATTACCTTGTCATAAGAGGATGCAAATAGATACTTTAATTTAAAGATTTTTCTCTAAATATTAATGATTTCCTGTATGATCATCTGAGAAACAGTACGGTAAATGCTAAATGTGACATTGATCAAAATCATGGCGATAAATAAAATCAACACATGAAAAGAAGCCACAAATAAGAGAAACAGGAGAAAACTGAAAAAATGCTGCAGTAATGATCACGCAAAAAGTATATTAGAAATCATCTGTTGTCCTCAACACAGATTCTGACATTTGGATCCACCAAACTCTTGCAGATGAGTTTTGGAAGTAGCTTCTGTAACAACCCAGGTTTGCCAAAATATAGCCGCATGGATGGATAATGGAAACTGTCTGCTCACCTGTGTTTGACCCCTACATAAAGCCATGACCCATCCATCCTCATCTCTATGCCATATTTGTGTTTGTGTGTGAGAGAGTAGGTGTGTATGTATGAGTATTTGTGAGTTGTGTGTGCTGATTTAGAGTGATGGTGCTGACGCTGATGACCAACGATATATTGAAGAAACCCCAAAGAATCTCAATGCCTCGATATCTATGATGGCCCAATAATCTGCTCACTGTGTGTGTCTGTGTAGTTTTCAGTAGCTAAATATTTGTGCACCTAGGAGAAAGGACAAAGGGATGTGCAGAAAAGTCACAATCTTCTCAATTTGTGCACAAATGTAATTATGAAGAATCATTAGGAACACACACAAAAAAGGCTTTGATAGCAGCTATGGAGTACAACACTTTTCAAGCTTGGCTCCTTTTCTCAGGCTACATCAGGAGGTTGATGCTAACCTGTTTATAGAAATGTGGAAAAGTAAAAGTCATAATTATGTAACAGACAAACCGCTGTGGGCCTAAATATAAGTAGGAGACGTACACTAGAAGTGTAAATTTAAAAAAGGGTTTTATTCAGGGGCTGCAAGGTGTCTCAGTGGTTAGCACCATTGCCTTGCAGCAAAAAGGTTGCCGGTTCGCGTCCTGGTGAGGACACCCGGGATCTTTCTGCGTGGAGTTTGCATGTTCTCCCCGTGCAGCGTGGGTTCTCTCCAGGTTCTCCGGCTTCCTCCCACACAGTCCAAAAACATCCATCCATTATCTATACACCGCTCAATCCTCACTAGGGTCGCGGGAGGGCTGGAGCCCATCCCAGCTGACTTAGGGCGAAGGCAGGGGACACCCTGGACAGGTCGCCAGTGTCCAAAAACATGTTGAGGTTAAATGGTGATTCTAAATTGTCCGTAGTGTCCCAAGTGTGCTTGGTTGTCTGTCTCTAAGTGTAGCCCTGCGATAGACTGGCGACCTGTCCAGGGTGTCTCCTGCCTTCGCCCGAAGTCAGCTGGGATATGCTCCAGCCCCTCGCTTTAGTGAGGATTAAGCGGTGTATAGATAATGGATGGATGGATGGGTTTTATTCAAATCAGTTTTAATATTCACAGTTTGTGACTCTGAAATCTGTCCAGCTTCTTCTGAAATAAACAATCACATCATTGTATAAGAACATTTCCGTTTGTACAGTGTGTCAGTAACTGAATGCATCGCCACTGTTTACCACTGTGACATTAATTCAGTTCAGTAGTACATTTAGTGTGTCTCTAGTTCAGCCTGTTATGCTATGTTCAGTACAGAACCAGCCGCATAAAAAAACTGTTCATATGGTTTCGTGCTCCAGCTGTCTCTTTGCTGCAGAGTTATCACATCATTAATGTTTCTGCGGCTTCTGCAGTGTTTTAATAAGCTGTTAACCAAGAAACCGTAATGGCTGAGCTGAGTGAGCTGCTCTCAGTCATCAGTTATAAGAGCCACCACCACTGTCATAAGCTGCTGCTTCTCCAGCTTCAGGTTGCGAGATGATTTTGAAAAATCAAATAAAATGTGAAAACAGTTAGAAAAAGCATATTTTAGCCAAAATTATTATTAAAAAATATAAAAGACGGTACATTTACAATAAGTCCATGCAAATAAAATTTAACCCAGAATGGACTTGTTGTGCTCCAGGCATAGTGTCCACCCATCACATTGAGGTTGATGTTGAAAATTTAAGCAACGACAAAAATTCACACAAGTCTGCTGCTCCGACATACTGTGTTTACTTAGTAGTACAATTTGTACATGGAAATGACTGATGTATTCCACGACTATCTTATATTAAGTTACTGTAAAACAATAACATGCTTGTTGCTGTTGTTTTGCGTTTTGATTATACCTGTGTTTTTATAGATGTTGTACTGCACATGTGTGGCTCTTGTCATTGTTCATATGCTCCCTTCAGCTATGGGGATAGTGGTGGTTTCAGCCTCTGCCGTAGTTATTTCGTGTTTTGTAGGATGGAAAGTTTGATGAAAGTGATTGTTTCGTTCTTACATGCACTACACACCTCTAGTAATGCACAATATAAAACATCTGTCAAAAGAATTTCCTTCAGGATTACTAGGTTTAAAATATCTTAAGCTTGCAATTTTGGAAAAATAAAAAATAGACACATATTTATCAGAGGTTAATTTGGGGTTTGATCTGTGCGCTCCTCCTGTCTGCATGCGTGTATCGTCAACCAACACACTGAGCTTCAAACTGTTTACAATATATGTGTATGCAAAAACAATGAATCTGCTTTGGACAAAATAATATAATTACATATCAGCATTCATGCCACACTTCTAGAAGTATTTACTATAGTAGCTGCTTACTTATTTAAGACACGCTGTGTACATGTATAGCTGCTAGGCCAAACTTTTTGAGCTTTTTGTGCACAAATGGAGCAGATCAAATTTTTCACTTTTCTGTATTAAATGGCGTTTTTTGTTTGTTTTTTTTCATTGTGCTACTGCTGACCTGTGTGTGTCTCTGTATGTGTGTGTGTGTGTGTGTGTGTGTGTGTGTGTGTCTGTCTGTCTGTCTGTCTGTCTGTCTGTCTGCCTGTCTTTCTGTCTGTCTGTGTGTTCGTGTGTGCTCGTATGTGTTCGTGTGTGTACACTAATGACACCAGTCAGAATTTCTTTTAGGTGATGAGGTGAGAGTTTTGCACTGACCCTTTTAATACGTCTGCATCTGTGTGTATGGAGGAGTAAGTGTAGGCGTGTGTTTGTGCTCACTGACCTCTTAAACACCCCTGTGCTCGTCAACACACAACACAACCACTGGACTGTGACCTGCCAAATAAGAGCTTACCCTGTACACTACACACCTCTCTCTCTCTCTCTCTCTCTCTCTCTCTCTCTCTCTAGACTTCAGACACCATTTTTAAGCCCTATTTTCTCTCTCACATCAAACCCATCGCACCTGTAGTTTTTTTTCTTCTTCATCAAATCATACACGCTATCCCTGCACAGCCAGCCCCCTCCTCTCTTGGCCACACTCTGTCTTATTATAATGGCGTCTAATGTGTCCATGTATCCATGTGTAGATGGGGGCCAGGCAGCAGCAGCAGAGAAGAAGGGGTCTGCTGTGGTAATTGGCCATGATGAAGTTTGGCCAGTGGGGTGACAGGCCCGCTAAGGAAGATGGATCATTCTCATTCGCCCCCGTAAATGTTGTCAATTCCACCGCTCATACAGCACCATCAGCCCTCATCAAAGAGGGGGGACGCAGCTGTAGGGACGTGGAGGGGTTGGGGTTTGGGGGTTGGTGATGCTGGTGGGGAGGAGTTGTACGGGATGGAGGGTTACAAGAAAAGGTGGCAGGGGGAGCCGGACCTGGGACAGGATGTCATAGGCAGGAACAAGCAGTGAAGTAGGAGGGTAGATATAAATAATAACATCTGTAGGGGAAAAGGGAACAAGGGGAAGACGGGGTATGGAATTGAGATGATTAAGGGAAACAGAAATGGTTGAATAAATGAATGGGAACGAGAAAGGAATGTAAGAGTAAATGAACCAAAACAAAATTCTGTTAGGAAATCTTGAGAATTGAGTCATGTTCAGACAGACATTAGGGTCCCAGAGAGGAGTGTTCCACCAAAAAAAAAAAAAAAAGGGTCAGGTTGTCTGGCAAAAAGGCTGAAGGCTAACTTTCATAAAATGTCACACAGTAACCATAAATCTTGCATTGTTTTGGTATCTGATAGTGTTTAAACTCATGGATCTGTCACTCCAAATAGACATTTCTAATTAATTTCAGCTCACCACTGTTAATCTGTTGATCTGAATAAACTATTTGGTTTGACATGATAGAAGGTGCATAAGTATACTTTCATCTATGGTCCATAATTGTTTGACGTTGCATTGTGGATTGTTGCGTTGTGCGTTATTTTGTACGTTAGTGATGAACAATTATGACATTTTCTTTACAAATATTTTTTTTTACATGTTATTTTTAAAACAAAAACAACCAAAAGCCATGTGTTAAATGGGCACAGAAAAAAAACTTTTTTTTTTTCCTTTTTCCAGCATTTAGAATACATAAAAGCTTCTTAGTGGCCCAGTATTAAAGTCTGCTTTACTACATCTTTGCTTCTGGTATTTCTCAGTAGCTGTAGTGTCGTTATCAGCAGCAGCAGTGGTGTAGCTAACAAGCTGCGTGTTAAAAATGGACAAGGACTACACACCTGCAACGTCCTTTATCAAAACACTTTAACTCTCTAATAGCAGCTCCACTGTTGTTTTTCATCTCACTCATTCTCTCATCCTCTCACTTACATACAGCAAGTTGGTCTGCTGACTCAGATATGGTAAAGTAATGGTTTGGTTCAACTCTCACATCAATAACAGATGAGCCCTAATCGGCCCTTTGACACACACACACACACACACACACGGACCGGCCCTGCTGGCTTGCACCATTTGCATAATAGTATTTCCCTTTTTCTCCATTCCCCAAATAGCTCCCGATTTTCTCCATCTCGCAGTCTCTCTCCCTCTCGCCACATTGTCTTGTGTACTCCTGATGGAAAAAGGCTTGACTATAAACAAATACAATTCCCTCAGTGGCCCACAAACTGAGACAGGGATTGTGGGGAAGGAATTTATCTGCGCTCAAACTGAGCGTGGCAGCAGTGGGGAGGATATTCATTTCCAGACAGACAACCCACATGGACCTCAATTCTGGGCTTCTAGGCTTTGAAAGTTCACTAATTTTGAAAGGGAAATTGGGCTAACGTTTGTCATTTATGAATCAATCATTGATCCAGATTGTATCATTAAATAAAGCTGTGCACATACATAAACTCATTGATGACAAAGTGTTAGAATTAAACTTTATGAATTATTTTATCAGCAATGGTATCATTACAAATTATATCATTTTTTCCCGGCAACTCAAAATGTGGTTTCTTCTATGGGCGCTTCAGGTCTTTTTTAGGGAAGTAACAAATTTGACATGGATTTCTGTCTGAACATCTTGATGCACTGTATTCCTCTCCACATAACTCCATGTAAGCCACAACATTTTACTAGGTAATATGTTGTAAATCATTTGGAGTTATGCCCATATACGCAAACTTTGCTCTCGTAATAATCTCTGGAGCACAAAATGTGCATTAATCTGCAGATTAAACTGTCCCTAAAAAATACAGCGTTACCTTGAAGGACTTTATCTTGCATAACCAGAACATACTGAAGAGCAGAATGGTCTGGGTGCACCTCATTACCATTCCGCTTTACGGGAAAACAGCTCTGGCTTGCTTGTATTTCTTTAAACCAATCACATTTGTATTGGGTGGAGCTGAGCCAAGATGCATCAACAGTGTCCCCTCAAATCGTAAGCATTTGCCAATAGGGAGGCAAGCACTGTCATTAAAATGAATAATTCTCAAAAACAAACAAACAAAAAAACCTGCTTTACTCTATGATCCAAATCCTCTGTAAAACTTGAACTTGGTAGGTTGCTGTTTGAAGGTTGTCGTTGCTGTTGCTTCAAGTGGATTTCAAAAACAGGAAAATATCGATACCATGACCACCATTTAGTCAAACTGTTGAAGACCATACTGAGTCCTGATTGAACGAAAGTATGTTTGGCTCTCTTTTTAGAAAATTACATCTTTAGTTGGAATAAAGTACTTTTGGATGTGAAAGAGTATCAAAAGACCAACTAACACATTTGGTTTTGGACTTTTCATGGTATTTTCTGGTAATAAGAAAAACATCAGCCTTGCCTGTGAATTGTGTTCTTGTCATCTAGTTAATGATACAGACAGAGGAGAAAGTTTTAATGTCTGTTTATAAGTCCACTACAGGGAGAGTTAGTTTACATTAGAACACTGTCAGCCTCATTTGACCACTTTAACTAGTTCCAGCCTTTAGAGGTGATAACCTCTGGCCTCTCTCCCTTTTCTTTAAAGCCTTTTTAATGGAGATAGAGTCAAGAGTAGAAAAATCAGGCAAATCAGGCTGTCTTTTTCTCTTTCTGTCACCCAGTATAGCCAGACTGGTTGGTACTGGGATGGGCATTTGGACCCGGGGTAGCACTGATGGGTGGGGGTGCCGTCAGCCCTGCTGATTTATCACCTGGGTAATAGGAAGTGATTGAGGGGAAATTCAAATGAACTCTCTCTGACAGGCACACATGCAGACACACATACGAGCACGCACACATAAATTAATAGTGGGGCTTAATAGACTACAGGGAGAGGGGGAACGAGAGCAGGAGAGAGAGATGAGATAAAAGGATGGCTTGTTAGGGAAGAAAGATAAAGAAAAGGTCTGAGACAAACAGGATAGAGGAGTAACTACTGCTGACAGATAAAATAAGATTTGCTTGCGAGGAACGTGAGCAATTTTACTTTTTGTCTATTCTAGTGGGATGGAGGAAGAAGAAATAATGAATGAGGCTCATGTTTTAGTGCTAGAAAGCAAAAAAAAAAATAATGAGGAGCTTGACATAACCACTGAAATTACAGTATATTAATATACCTTATACTGTTGACACTTGAAATTGAGCCTCTTGAGCCACTGTTTCTCTCTCACTCGCTTGCTTTCTCAACCTTTTTCTTTCTTTCTCAACCCAAACACACTTCATAAAAGCCACCCCTCCCCACACATACACACACACACAACACCACCAGCAGGGCCAAGTCTATCAGGCATCTTTTAGGAATGTCAGTCACAACACAGCATGACCCTCCTTGACCGTAACCCCACCAGCTCAAACACACACACACACACACACACACACACACACACACACACACACACACACACCTTAGCCCACATACCAAAGAGGCTGAGCAGTAGCTGTCAGGGTGTCAGTGTTAAGGGTATGACTGTCAATCATTCCCTCTGGGAAAAAGGAGGGTTTGGCAGAGGTGGAGGAACAGATAGTGATGTAGATTTTTGTGTGTGAGAGTGTGTGTGTGTGCTTGGATCTCTTTGTAATGCAGTTCCTAAAGCCAGTTTGACCCCAGTGCGACCCACAGTTTAAACGCCCTGTCCCAGACCTCTACCCCAGCGGCTTGACCGGGCTCACAGAGGACACTGACCTATGAATCATGGGTATTATAGTCTTGAGTCGCAGTCTATAGAGCTACTACAGCCAATCCCTGTCGACCTCTCGCCCTGTGCCACTCCACTCCCCATGTCGGTCACAGCGAAGTGAATGGGTTAAAAAGACAAACTCTGCCCCGTAGGTCTAAGGCTGCAGCTTATTTGTGCTTCCATATACTACTACTCCTCTAGAGTGTAATTGTCCTCTTGCCCTTGACACTGACTGAATAAATAAACATAAAAACAGGGGTATCTTTAAAGACTGTGGAAGCAAAAGTGTCATTTTGAGACATTGGCAAAATATTTCCTTAGCATTGACTGGAGGGCTGCAGATTAGAAGACATCTGAGAAAAGCGAGGCAGAATACAAATGATAACTTGTTGTCATTTTGTTATTCAGCGTACTACTTACACCTGTCTATTCCGCTCAGATTTACATTAATTTACTGCTGGGAAAGGGCGGGAGGTCAATTTAGATGCAACATTAAGACACACAGACACACCCTTTCTCCCTCTCAGATTTTCTCTCGCACGCAAACAACACACACATATGTAGCACATTCCCAAGATGCATCAGCATTCGGATAGCTCCATCACTGTCCCCAAGCAGCAGGAAGTGAGGTCATAATGAGAGCCGGGTCAATATGCTCATTAACCCCTGCAGCGTGTCTAGATTATAGGAACATCAATAGATCAGGCCTGACTGCGTCTCATCACAGCATCTGTGAGAGCGCAGAAACTCACAGCAGTCCTGTCAGGCTAACAGAAAACACAACTTGACGTTAACATTTTCAGATCAGTCAGTGTATAAGCAACATGAAAGAGGACGATTAGGACAAATGCAATGTTCATGTATTGCTTTTCTAAATTGGAATTTTGTTGTGCAATTTCATCAAGATTGACATGGCATGGCAAGGCAAAGCAGGCAGGCTTTTTAGCTAAAAGCAGAGACAAATATTTTGTATGATGCCTGGCTAAAACAGGAAACACTACTGTTAGCATGCAGATGTGGTGAACAGTTCACCAGGCAGTGTTGAATTTCTTTGCGTCTGTCAGTCATCGATTGGCAAATGTTTAGCCCGTTGATCTTACACAGCATCATTCAGTGCTATAGCATTAGGGCTGCCTCCTTTAATATCTAAATATCAAAATGATCATTTATCTGCCAATGAAGGCTCAGCTTTCTTTTACAGCTTTTCCTTTAGTTATAGAAGAATGTATTTAGCACCTCTGTCCATTGGCAGATTCAAACTGCTATTTACTAACTAATTAAAAATATTGGCTGGCATCATACTATATTTTTGTAGTGTAAAGGAAAAGACCAAAAAAGCAATATATTAATCTGTCTCTCAAGACTTTCTAATTTTCTTTGTGTCCTTGGGACTTAGCCTTAAGATCATGAGTTCTTGCTTAAGATATAAATTTTGTGGGGCTGTTTTTAGGCACAGATTAGTGCACGCTTGGTGCTCTGGTCTGGTCTTATCATTTATGACATCGGGACTGCTTACGTGGCATCAGCTAAAATAAACTGTGGTCATGTTCATTGTAATTAGGGAACATCCAGCACAAAGATGTGGCTCACTGGTGTGTTTTAATTTGTTTGGACAACAATAGAGATCTATGGTTCAGAGATACAGAGACAATGTTTGTTTATGGGAAGAATTAATTGCTGCTTTTGGTCATTTCATGCGGTTTGCTAACAGTAAGAAAAATATAGAGTACTGCCACACTTATCTTTAAGTGCACTCACTCCGGCAGCAATGATTGCTAAATGAGCAGCAAGCATTACAAAGCGCAGTTGTAGCAGCGGCACAACTGGAAGTGTGAAAGTCTAAAACAGTGCAGTGACAGTGACCTAAAATGTGACACTGTGTCTGGTGGGCCCACTTCTGCTTCTGTGAGCCTCTGGAAGTTTTTCATGGCCAGTTTTTTGTCTGCATCACTCTTAGTTTTCATAAAAGCACCCTTCAGTCTTGCTAACCCCTGACCTGTTCCCAAACTCAGCCTGAGCCCTCGGGCCTGCACGATGCCTCGCCCTTACCTTGCCAGAGTCAGGGCTCACATAGAGGTCAGAGCTGGATTGGATTGGACAGGATGGCTGTCTGTCAAAGAGGCGGTCCAATACCTCGATCTGCTGTGGCGAGAACAGCTCCCCTCTCATCTGCTTCCTGAGGAAGTCCCGCCCACTGTGGCCGTGCCCATTGGCCAGCGGCGACTCCTGCAAACCTGCACAGAGGAGACAGGAGAAGGAAGTGAGTTAGAAAGGTTGTAAATGGAAAAATAATTTCTGGAGGGAAGTTAAAGGAGAAAGTGAAGAGGAGAAAAAGCAAGCGGTTTGTATGATGGAGGGAAACACCAGACAGACAGTAATAGAGGAAAGAAGGGAGGAGGGAGTTGATAGCATAAATCACTGGGACAAATGTGGAGAAAGAAGTTAGTGGACTCGAATGAACTCCAGCGAACTGATTTGAGACTGAGTGACTTCATAGATTGTGGAGACTTGGAGAAAATGGTATACAAATGCAATCCATTACCAAGCATACGCTGTCTCTCCTTCTTGATCTCTCAAAAGTACACTCTCTCCTCTCATATATACACACTGCTCCGTCCCTCCTGTCGTATCACCCATACACACACAGACACACAAATATATATTGCTGCGGTATCAGTATTAGACTGTGAGCTCTCGTATCCTGCAGTTATTGCAAGGCTGAGGGACTGAACGAGACAATTATAAGAACTCTGAAGAGTCACGGCCCACAAATGATTAGAAAAGAGAGAACGAGAGAAAAAGATAAAGAGAAAAAGGGGATGAGGGTGAAAATCCCCCGCTATAGAGCCAATTCATTGCTCCAAACCGCTCCTGAAAGTCTATTTTAGTCCTGGGGGTCACTGTGTGTTTGGTGTGTGTGAAAGTGTGTGAATGTGTGTCCGGAGTAGTGATATGACAGACAGGTGGAGAGGGGGTGGGGGCTTCAAATATATATATATATTTTTTTTTCCATTTGGACTGAAAATACAGATTCATTTGCACCAGACTGTGGTGCTAAAGAAATAGCAAGAGTGATGTGAGAAGAAAGAAAGAAAATGAAAGAAAGAGAAAAAGAAAGAAAAAAGTGGTTTGACATGTAGTGTGTCTGAGTTTCGTGATTTGTGAACACAATCTTTCCCTAACCTTAAAAAATAATCTCCTCACCTGCATTAAGCATCAAACTCCTACAACACAGTCAGCTTCCCAATTGACGATGCAACTCGATCACTAACAGTTTGGTCGGAGATTCAGTTGTATTAGGCTTGTAGCAGCTTGTGTCGCCTCAAGCTCATAGATGGAGATGATTCTTTCTTATTTTAAATTTCTAGTCTTTATATCCAACCAGCGGTGACTCACACATCGCAAATGAGCCAACACGTCTACTCTCAGCTTTGATATGGCTTTTGGCCACATATGCAGTAGTACTCCTTAATGTTTGTCACGTGTGTTCTCAGAAACGTTTTGGCATTTTCAGTTTCATAAAGTGCAAGTCAAATTTCCCCATATGGTGACAAATTAGTATCCTGAAGTGTTGGGCGACCATGTGCCACCACAACAGCTTCAAAGCCCCTTGGCATTGATACTGACTGTCTGTCTTTACATCACCCAGTACTGAAGTTCTCATCTGGTGATTTGGTTAAAAAGTTCCAACATTAGGCAGACTGCAAACAAACCAGTTTAGCCCAGTTATCAGAACCACTTTACTTTTGAGGTACAATCAAAAGCAAGTAAAGCTGAAGTGTAAGAAATAATCGCTCCATTGCACAAGACATGAGGATTATGTGTGTGCTCAACTATGATAAGTAGAGTGGATCACAGTCGAAAAAGAAAGCTGCCACATTTGGGTACAATTTCTTATCATTCACGTCAGTTTTTTCAATTTCCAGGAACTTTTTTGCTCATGAATCCACATCTGATTTCATTTCAGTGATCTTGCTGCATCCCAAGCTTGTCCAAAAACAAATGATTATCTATAGGGTTGATGGCCAAAATTAGGAAACTGAGGCCTGCATGTGAGGGAACTTAAACTTGTAATAAATGGTAGAGTAGCATATTCAACCACACATGGATCTGCAATACCTAAGAACTAAATGAAAACTGCAAGCAACATGTTTTGTTTTTTTTAAAATTTGATATCTGTGAATCAAACTGGGCACATTGGCACAAACAGGCTCATTTTAAAGACTCCAAGTAAACCCCAAATCTGAAGAAAGTATCTAGCTCACACTCACACAGTGCCTCCCTATACATTTTCGGTATACAAAGCCTCTTTCACCTGCTCTCTAACAAACACACTCCTTGATCATAATCTCTCTTTCACTTCTATAGTCACCCACACACACACTCATATACAGATGCTGGGGAGCAGTGTGAGTGTATGGTCCAGGTCTCTGGTGACAGACCAATCAGGGGGGGAGATAAAGCCGGTATGATGCTTTAGCCTGGTAACCCACGGCAACCCATTTAATCCCACTGGCCAGTCCCCATGATGGAATTCAATTGATCAATCATGTAGCTCTGATGGCACCATTTCAGCCAGCTTATTGCTTTCTGCTTTCTCTCTGTTGCACACACAACACACACACACACACACACACACACACACACATACACACACACCAAATACACCCAGAAAAACTGACCCAGGCCTGTCATGGTGGAGCACTCACAAAGGATTGGAGAAAGCCAGAGCGAAGGAGATGACAGAGCCTACTGTAAACGAGAACTAAGAACAAAGCTTTTACTTATGATAATCAATATTGTCCATTCATCTGTATGAATGTGTGTAGGTGTGTATGCGTGTGTCTCGGTGTGGATGTGGGTGTGGGTGGGTGGGTAGCTTGATATCCGGCTGGTCTCATTGTATCCATGGATGGGTAAAGAAACTCATTGCCGTGACGGGTTAAATCCTATTCACTGTCGGATACACACACACACACACACACACACACACTCAGACACACACACAGCTGCCTCTATCTCTGTGATTCAGTCTCAGAAGGGAAGCGCTTCTCTTCCCTCTTTTTCAGAGCAGAACAAAACAAACAATGAGCCCTTATTGTTCTCTCCTTTCTGCCTTTTTCCTCTCTCTTCCGCCTTCTCCCTCTCTCTTGCATCTCCCACTCTCTCTCCCTCCTGGTTTTCTCTCCCTCTCTCCATCACCACCTTCCTCCGTCTCAGCCTGTCTTTACCATTTTTTCTCAACAACCAAGGAACACTAGAATTATTGAATCCCTCCAGAATTAGATGGGTTGTCACCTGTATGTCTGCTTTAGCATGCGTTTGTGTGTTTGTCTGCAGGGGGTAGGACACCACCAGTGTGCATCTTTTTTGCACTTGACATAGATTATCATACTGATAGGACAAGGGTCGTAAGTCTGACCTCATAGCCCCATAGCCTCATGCCTTCGTGTGTGTGTCGGTGAGTGTGTGTGCCCCATCCAAACTCCACAGATCAAAGTTTTTTGGGGGGAGGCGATGAGAGGAGCTCAGGGTGAAGGGCGGAAATCCCCTCCCTCCTCTCCTCCGTCCTCCATCTCTTGCTTACTCCCGGCATCTTTTATTTGGTAAGCTGCTGCATGTCACAGTGGATGCACAAGGGGGTGAGAGGTCAACTTGGCATTCTGGGTAAATGCCATTGAAACTATTTCTTCTTCGTGTGAAAGAGTGATTTGAACAAACAGTATATGACTACAAACACAGTGCTAAAATAAGTATTCACTCAGAAATTTAAAGAAATTGTCCCACCTGTCCTGGACTCCATAACCATGTTGGATATACACACACACACACACACACACACACACACACACACAGCTTCAGTATGTAAGAGAATAGGTTAAGGTACAATGGTCCCCTTTTGGCCCCACAAGTCAAGTTCTTCCATTCACTCCCATTCATCTGGATTCTGCCCCCAGTCACCCCCTACTTCCCCTCGCTTTGGCTGGGGGCACAGGTCACCACAGGGCTTTACCCTCACACACTCCTCCTACCAACACACACACATGCACCGCACACATGTCACCGATCCCGCCTTCCTGTGTTCCCATCACTTGCACAGCTGCTTGCTTGCTTGTATGCTTATATGTTACAGGAGTCCGCTGCACAAATGTCCACGACCTCACAAAAACATATAGATGATGATGCAATGTGATACGATACCAAAAAATATGTTGACTTATCACAGCTAAAAACAAAAGCACAGGCAGTGCTAAAAATGCCAATGTTAGCACAGTTACATTCAAGCATCCAAGGAAGTCATTCAGGATGCACTATATCCGGGTAAAACTAACAACAAGCTAAACACAATTTAGTTAGCATTGCCGTGCTGCTGAAAAAGGCCTATAAGAACTGCAGTAGGTTTGTTTCTTCAAGACAAATTCCAGAAAAAGGAAGCAGTCATATGTAGAAGAATACAAAATAATCACCCCATGTCTTAAATTTTACTGAATTTTAATTTCACCTAATAAACTACAGGACGCTTTGTGCTGAAACACATCAGCCCATTAGCTGAAAATAAGATCTACCAAAAATAGTCACTGCATGAGGGCATTCTGTCACGTTTTATTTACCACTGAGGTATTGGCCTTTTCCTGAATTTCTTTAAGAGAAATTAAACGTCACTGATTTTTAGATTCAGTTAAATACTTTACTTCATACATGGAAGACTGAGGCTGAACTGTACCCTGAGATATATAAGACA